>NC_057799.1:141544965-141844965 GCF_018294505.1 Triticum aestivum | reverse complement strand
GCCGTCCTCCGACGCACGACACGCCGGAGCAGCTCCATCTTCTCGCCGGACTGCAGTCCGTTCCTCGCCGGGTCCTCGGGAGGGACGACCTTCTCCACCATCTCTGCCACCTCTTCCTCATCTTGGCCGGAGCAAGCCTCACAAAGTATATCCGAGGGAGTAGGCGAGCAGGTCATCGATCCTCCGGAGCGCCCGTCATCTACCTCGTCATCCCCGCTGTCATCATCCGCAAGCACCCAAAATCTCCCACCCACCCTCCGGCGATCACCGGAAGCAACGTCGCGGGCAGATGTCGAAGCCCCCGGCGCCAACATCGCCATCGCCATGTGCCCCGTCAAGTCAATCATCTCCGTTGCCTTTGGGCGTACGTCGATCTGCACGCAATCGCCGACAACCACGCTATAAGAATCAAAATTGAATTGAAACCCCACCTCAATCACGTCACCGTCCGGAAGGTAGTCGCCGGCGAGCACTTCGTTCTCCAGATCGAGGAGCGCCAACCAGCGCGAAGGCAGAGTGAATCGAAGACGCCCTTCGATCCATACGCCCGGATCCGACCTGTCGGCAAAAGAAACCCGCCATTGATTCCATCGTCTCACCTCCCGTCCGCTGTCAAGCTGCGGCGAGGCGACACGGTCCCCGCCAGATCCCGTCGGCCCATCCTTCCCCCTCGTCGACACCACCGCGCGAGGACTGAGAGAACGAGAGCCGATCTGTGACGGCCCCCCTACGCCGCCTTCGGGCGAGGATCGCGACGCCCGCGGAAGATCCCCGATCGCCTCCGGCGGCCTCATACGCCGGCTGGTTTTGAAAACCTATAGAACATTCGAACACTTGTGGCTCGAAAACCTGTGACCGTTGCTCTCTTGTTGATATGTACATGTACAGGACAAGCCAGCCAGCCAGAGACATGAGACAGCACACGAACGGCGGCGGCGAGGCGGGATGCACCGACACCACGCGGACCCGCGCACCAACCGCAGTGTACAGACGTACGAGTGGGGGCGTGTCCATCTGGTATGTCCTCACAATCACATCGCCCCGCCTGCCGCGTGTGATCGAAGGGAAGTGCATGATGATTGGCCATCAAATAACCGCCGTCAAAGTTTCACCATCAATGATGCGTGCCAATGCCAATCTACGTACCTACCTGGTCCAATGAATAAAGCCGCTCGTTTAATTTGGTTCCAGAACCGTGAGTCTGTACACGAGTTAAGCGCTATGATATGATATGATCTTTCCGGGAACTCGTTGTACGCGCGAGCGCGCGTGCATGTCCTTGGCGTTCCTTTTCTTCGGAGTTGATTAGGTTAGGCGTACGAGTACGACCGCCGGTAAACCGGAGTCACATCCGACCATCATTCGCCCGTGCAAAAAGCTTGAGATCAGTCGAGGCAATCATAGACGTACGCGCGTCAGATCATCATCGTTGCAGCGCTTCATCTAACAACGGCTCCAGAGCAGGACAAGCGCTCGCCTTGTCTAAATCGGCATGCACGGACGGACGCACCATCAGTTCTGTCTGTGCACGCGTGAGTTGATCGCGCTGGTCTCTCTTCTTCTCAGTCTGACCTTTTATTTTCTGAAGACAAAGAGCAGACCCACATCCACTTGTTCTTTTGTATAGAACTCAAAAGGGGTCAAAGATCATACGCGAGTCTGAAATTTGCAAAAAATAAAAAAATAGAAAAAATCCCCGCATACTATATGGATGGGTTTGGAGTTTCGGTGGTCAGTATTTGACATCTGGACCTTTTCTCTTCTTTTCGCTGGATTTGAACAACTTACACTTTCTCTTTCTGGGGTACGCGTAGAACTGCTCCACGAATACTTCTCTTTTGGTTACGTACTAGTAGTTGATTAAACTTTGAAGACATGCACATGACTTTATCTAGCCCAAGAAAACGCTAGTACTACAAGATAGGTATGATAATCAGATTACATTATATAATTGGCAACTTGCATTTATATATCTGTTGACCAATTCCTGCACTGTTCTTGTTTGTTTCCTCTCATTTCGGAACCGATGATGCAAACACGCTATCCTTTTAATTATACTATATATCTGAAACAAATGTGTTCCACCATGCAGATGCTGTAGGCCGAGTATATTTCATAAGTAGTAGTAGTATATAGTTAGCGCACAAAACCGAAAGCACCTATTGTACCAGTACTATAATAGCAGCATCTGATACTGTAGGCAGAGTACAATTTTCAAATGGCACTTGTACGCAATTTAGAGATCACAGGCCGGGACTGTTCCTGCACCGTACTGTTCCAAACCTTTGTCATACTATCTTCGAACAGCCAGACAGCTCCTGACATGTCGCGCCGATATTTGAATCTGTTCACTGGCCGTCCACTTGTTTCAGAAAACAAAACAGAATCAACAGACGTCCGTGCAAACTGCGATTCAAAACTGGTTCGTCAGTTCAGTTGTTTTTATGTCCCAAAGGCGTTACATTCACTGACGGCAAAGGGAATCCGTACCACTAGCACTGACGCGGTTGTTTATAGCATGATGAAGATACCACTAGGGAAACGAACGCAGATAAATTTGAATCAAATCCACGAAGGATCCGACCGTGTCACGCCCCTGATCTCACCTTCTCTTGTTTTTGCCGGCTGAGATTTCTGAGCTGTCGTCGATGTGGATGCCCCTCGGTAGACCTACAGATGGAGCTGTCATGTCAGCTTATGAAAAAGATGTCTGTACACGGTCCTCGGGAGCGCATATCATTTGGCCTTTGGCCGCGACACGGCGCTGCCTAAACTACTATCCCAGAGAAGAAGCAGTTGCATGAGAACGCCGGGATCCTCCGGCGCTCTGAACCGGAGCCAATTCGGTCGCATCGGATAGGTGTCTGCGGTGGTTGCGGTGACACGATGTTTTCTTGGGACGAGATGGCGATCTTGTTCTGGAATGCGATGTCCCTTCCTTCCTTCCTTCCGTCTTTGTAGATGAGCTTGCTCGTGTGCAGGATTCAGTCATGGTCGTGCGTGCGTGCAATTCCATTTCCATTTGGTGCCGTGATCGGGCTCAATTATTGGGAAGGATTTGCTGTTGTCGGTGTCAGGATTAATTGAGAACAAGTCGAGGTCTTATCCGTTGTGATGGTCAGGTATGAGATGGCAAGTATGAGTATGAGAGTATGGGTGTGAGTGGTCGGCTTGCCATGATGCAACGGGTTTTTTAGACAAAGGATGGATTTTATTGACTCAAAATTAAGCATCAAGTGGATACAAACAGAGTGAGCACACATCCGGCATCTGCATAGGTAGGACAACACCAACACACATACAAAAACCCGCCGGCAAATAGCAAAGTCATATAAGACCAAACCTATGCCTAAACGAGAGAAAAAACATCAAATCAAACAAATTTGCGACCGACAATATACAGCAACAACCGTATTCGCACCAACCATCTCACAACACCATAAGGACAATGAGGTTCCTCAACAGCAACGCCTTCACGAAGGGAGCGGCACTCTATGCCGCCGTCACCGGATCCAACCATCAAAGGTCAGATTCTAGGTTTTCACCCTGGAGGACTAGTCTGAGCTTATCCGAGCAATGCCTTTAACAAGATCACGACGCAAAGCATCGCCATTGCCATGTATGAACAACTCGTGTCAGACCTAGGTTTTCACCCCGGAGCTCAAGACTAGGTACTTAAGAAGCACCACCATCGGAGTCAATCATATGTTGTCGCAACCACTTTTCCGCGATCCAAGCAACCGCGTGTGATGGGCTAGAAAACCGACCTCCGCCACTGCACAACCTTACCCTCTGCGTCAAGCCGTCATCCATATATTGCATCTCACCGTTAAAGGCGACCACCGATCTGAAGAGCGAAATCCTCGCGAAGATCTTTCGGTGGCCATTGCAATCCGGAGAGGCCACCGCACCAATTACCGTGCAGCACATCATCGTCGATTGCCACCTCGCCGAAGGGAGTTGTGTCCAAGCCATCGACCAAGGGGCCGACATGACCGGATCTGAAGCCGGAAAGCAGAATCGCTCGGCAGCCAAGACCCATGACGCCGCATCATCCATGACAGCAACACCCATGGTCCTATGGCCTAACTCCCCCGAGATGTGGCCAGGCCCAATGCCTAGCCACACAAGCAGACGAATCTGGTCATCACGTCGCACATGCCTCCGACCCCGACACAGCCTCACCGCCATGCCGCCAGTTACCGCTGCTGCACCCCACGCGAGGACGCTGAGAGCAGCCATCGGTCGCTGAGACCCCGGACGAGTCCCGGCGCACGCCGACGCGCCGCCCAGAGATGCTGCCCTACAGACCAGAGGCCGCCGCGGGAAAGCGCCCCGCAGCCGCCGTCGGCCACGCGGGCTTCGCCCGGCGGCGCGGCGTCTAGAGGAGAAAGGTGCGGCGGCGGCGCTAGGTGAACGGTCGCGCCATGATGTAACGTATCTGAACCATTGTTCATAACTCTGGGCAATTATATGAACTCTTTTGGTTATCTCTTGTCAGTCCTATTAGATGTTATTACCGTATTCATGTATTTTCTCGCAAAAATAGCTGAATGTTTTCTGTTCTCCAAACAAGGTTTGGAGGAGTGGCAGATAAAGTGGCAATGGTGTGGAAAATATATCTATACCAATATAAAAAGACCTAAATAGGCAGATCCAATTAATCTCGGTCATCAAATCATGTCAATCCAACGATCTAGACTGCTTCAATGTCGAGCGCTCAACACGTTTAGCGTGCAGTTAATTTCATGACAAATATAGTGCTAATTACATAATAACATGCATGCACTTAATATACTTTCAAATTGACGTGCATTGCACGTACACATTGACTAGTAGACGACAAAAGGCACGATTGTGTCTTGTTGCTTACCAATGATTGTACTACTACACGGGGAACACTTTGAGGAAGTTGACCAACACACTAACATATCTGCATGACTTGCATGGTGAATTAATCAATCTCCAATACGCGGAATCGCATCAAAGTTTGAACCTTGGAACATGAACAGTGCGCGTGACAGCATTATTAATTTTTTTGCGCGTTTAGCACACGAATAGAGTACAATCTTTATTTATCTCTATAAAAAATTAAAAAACATGCGAAAAAAAGGGGGGGAAAGGTGAGCAGATTCGTGACGTACGCTTGTTGTTAGGCAAGGAAGGAACACCTCTGCTTCGTCTCCCTCTCTCAGTTGTTGCGCAGTCATCAGTAGCCCGTGTCATGAAAAAGACAGCAGAAAGCTCACTGCCGGCGACCAAAATGACAGGTCTCTACATGCACTATGCATTTTCTCTTTTCCTTTCTTTCTTTCTTTAGAAGAGGATTTTTTTTTTCCTTTTCCAACTAGAACGAAGATATTCTCTCACTGGGACGTTTCCACGAGCCAGAGCCTGCATGGGAAATGTGATGCTTTCTTAATGCTTAATCGATCTTACAATGGTGTTTTTTACGTAGGCGAAACTCGTGGCGATGGTGGTAGTCTCCATCCACCTCTGTTAGGATCTGAGCCAGTTAAATCGTGTCGAGTAAAGCATGGATCCTAGTTGTATTTGGCATTGACAAAATTGCGCAAAAAGTGGCCGATATATATTCTCTTCGTTTTTATTTACTCTGCATATTAGGTATGACTAAAGTCAAGATTTATAAAGTTTGATCAAGTTCATAGAAAAATATGTAAACAATTAACATACAAATTTATATGATGTGAAAGTACATTCAATAATGAATCTAGTGGTATTGATTTGTTAATGTATATATTCATATTTTTGTTTATAAACTTTGTCAAAGTTACAAAGTTTGACTTTGACCAAAGCTAATACACGAACTAACTAAAAACGGAGGAGTACAACTTGTCGTCTCGTCCGGAGTAGCTGCGGCACAGCCCATCTGTCTTGTTCTGCCTTTCGAGATTTGTCAGGTCGTGTATCACTCAAGCGGGGTGCAGCTCTACCAACTTCCCTTTCATTTTTTCTTTTTTCCGATAAAGGGTGAATTTATTGCCTCAAAATAAAGCATCAAGAAGATACAAATATAATGAGCATACCCGGCCTCTGCATAGTTAGGATGCGCACACAAAAACACACGCACACAAAAACACACCGGTAAATAGCAAAGTTATATAAGACCAAAACTATGTCTAGGCGAGAAGAAGAAAAATAGAAAACCAAAGCGATCAGATCCGGCATCGGCAAACTTTAACAATGACCGTATCCATACCAATCATCTCATGACATCACACAAGCAACGAGATTCTTCAACAACAACGCCTTCAGAAAGGGAGCGACACTCAAACGTCGCCGTCACTGGACCGAGTCACGTACGGTTGGTAGATGATAGAGGATTCTATTGTCGACCGGATGCATGCATGCTTCTGATTAGATGTAAGTTTAGTGAGACGTGTGGTAGCGAAGTCTACTGTTTTTTAGGCTATATATTGTCAGGTCAAATCTCATCACCGGGTACCATGCTAGAGACTAAGACGGCGACGGATAGTATGACTGTATCAGACGACAACTATGATACCAACTGAATAATGCTTTTCGTATGACTCGATGGATCTATATAGGAGTAGTGAGTAGCTTAGGTTACTTCCAAATCTTTGGTCAAACACTAATGATTCGCAAGGAATTTCGGTAATTCCCACAGAGCAGATGTGAAATGCTGAAGTGAAATGAAACTCAAGAGGCTCATTTTACAGAAACGTTGGAACACCTGGCTGTGCCGACGAATGTGCACAGTTCGAAGGCCACACGGATTGGCAACATTGATAGAGAGATCTTTCTTCCAAAGCTTCTAAGTGCATGATTTGCACCAATGTTGTGTTGCTCGCGGTTGCCACGGCACCTCGAACGTCTCGGCCCATGCCTCATCTAGCTTCATGATCAAGCGGGGTTGAGGTTGAGAGGAACAACCAAACATGCAAAGACGATCATGATCTCGGCTATCCACTAAAGGCTAGGCAAGCCGAACAAGTCACGACTGAACCGGTTAACTCTGAAAAAGATACTTCTCCCATTGTTTCCTTGAATGCTTGATAAACCAGACGAGCTAAGAACCATTTTTGTCCCGAAATGAATGGCAAAAGATTTGCTGCTCAACTTATGCTTGATTGCCTAGGCAATCGGGTGCTGAATCTATGAGTCAACATAGGAGGGTAGGGTCATCCCTCCTAATTTCTTTTTTAAAGTATAAACGGTCTGAATTGATAAAGGCTTGGTACTACCCCGATGGGCGCCTGAGGACACATTCTTCTCGTGTGGCAATGCCTCGCCACGTGACAATCAATTGTTCGCGGTCTCGAGCTCCTGAAGAAGGATTTAATCTGGCATATTGGCGACGGTGCTTCGATTTGCATCTGACGGGACCAGTGGATCCCTCACCCGCTGGCTCGTGGACCGATCTCTCCTCCAGGTCGCTATCGGCTGAGGAGAGTAAACCAACTGCTTGACGACCACGGGAAATGGAAGGTGGAGCTCCATCAGCAATATTTCATGCATATGGACGTTATGGAGATTCTAAAAATCAAAGCTTCCTCACGACGCGCTGGTGATTTCATTCCATGGGTAGCAGAGAGTACTGGAACCATCTCGATGTCGAGCACTTATCGCCTTGCTCTCAACACACGTGTCTCCTGCCGTCTTCAGACGCAACAAGCAAGGCACCGGACGGGCAACGTGTTGTTTGGGCACTTATATGGAGGTGCACTGCTCCTCCCAAGGTGCGCATATTCGTGTGGAAGCTAGCATCAAATTGCTTTGGCCACTTCTTTAAAAAAAAGGAGGATCGGCCCCGACCTCTGCATCAGACTGATGCATGCGGTCATATTATTAACTATTAAGCAAAAGTTTTAAAAGTTTTGTGGTTCAGTACAAGCTCACACGGAGCTAAAATGAAATGAAAAGAAGAAAAAAGTTGCCCCAACCGGCGAAAAAAGGACGAGATGACCAACCTAATAGACCTTTGGATCGGAGTAGGCTAGTAGATCCGGTGAACCTACCTTCTCCAGCAGTGGATGAACTCGAGCCGGAGGCCATCGTGGTGCTGGGGCGCACGGCGATGGCGGAGAGTGGGCGAGGTGGTGGAGCTTCCCGTGAGCACCGCGCTAACCCTAGATCGGTAGGGATTGTAGGTGGGGATTGTGGCAGCGATTAACCTCGTAAGTCGTGCCCCGGCCCCCACCTCTGTTTATATAGCGCGGGTCACAGGGGCACACCAACCATGGTTTGGTTGTGCGCCCCCGATCAGGGCGCGAGTCAGGGGCCCGTTCGACCCGTTGGGTTCGAACGGGAGAGAGATCAACCTAACATTCTCCCCCTGATCTCAACTTTACTTTTAACTTTATACTTTCTAGTTTATCTGTTTCATCACATATTGGTACATAGAGCATGTTTCATCGTCACGGCTTAATTGCCGTTAGAATCATACAGCTACAACATACTTTATGTTCAGAAACAAATTCTGTTCCTTTTGGGCCTATCCTGGAATCATAAGGCTTTCCCTTAAAACCATGCCGGCTAAGTGTTCCTTGAACACATTGGGTGGTAAGCCTTTCGTTAGCGGATCCGCAAGCATATCCTTTGTCCTTATATGCTCGAGACTTATAGTTTGATCCTGGATTTTATCTTTCACAACATAATACCTTATCTCTATTGTTTTGGCAGCATTACTCGACTTGTTGTTGTGAGCACAGAATACTGCGGGCTGGTTATCACAGTACATCTTTAGTGGTTTGTGAATGCAATCTACCACTTTCAAGTCGGGTACAAATTTCTTTAGCCATATCGCCTGCCCCGTGGCTTCGAAGCATGCTATGAATTCTGCATACATCGTGGATGATGCAACTATCGACTGTTTGGAGCTTTTCCATGAAATAGCTCGCCCAGCGAGGGTGAATAAGAATCCTGACGTGGATTTTCTATCATCTCTGTCCCCCGCAAAATCAGCGTCTGAATACCCTTTTATCTCTAGGGAATCACTTCTCCTGTATATTAGCATGTAGTCCTTCGTGCCTTGCGCATAACGCAATGCTTTCTTTACCATCTTCCAGTGCTCTAGGCCTGGATTCTCTTGATATGTACCGAGTACCCCGGTGATAAAAGCTAAGTCAGGGCGAGTGCACACTTGTGCATACTGTAAGCTGCCAACTGCCGAAGCATATGGTACTGCTTTCATTTGATCGATCTCATACTGGTTCTTGGGACATTGGAATTTCCTAAAACTGTCGCCCTTGACTATTGGAGCAGGTGTGGCTTTACTCGCATGCATATTATAATTTTTAAGAATCTTTTCTAAATATGCTTTCTGAGATAGTCCTAAGACTCCATTGTTCCTATCTCGGTGAATTTCTATGCCCAAAACATATGGTGCTTCACCAAGATCTGTTATGTCAAAATTTGAGGATAAGTATTTCTTTGTTTCTTGTAGTAGACTAACATCACTACTAGCAAGCAGGATATCATCCACATACAAGATTAGGAAAATATATTTCCCATTTTTAAACATTGCATAAATGCAATTATCCTCGATATTTTCTTTAAATCCAAAACTTTTAATCGTTTGATTAAACTTTAGATACCACTGCCGAGAGGCTTGTCTTAATCCATAAATGGATTTCTTCAGGCGGCATCCCATATTTTCCTTGCCTTCCATGATAAAACCCTTGGGTTGTTTCATGTAGACCTTTTCTTTTAAATCACCGTTCAGAAATGCCGTCTTAACATCCATTTGATGTAACTCTAAATCAAAATGAGCAACTAATGCCATTATGATTCTGAAGGAATCCTTACATGAGACTGGAGAAAATGTCTCATTGTAATCTATCCCTTCTCTTTGTATAAATCCTTTTGCCACGAGTCGTGCTTTATACTTTTCTATATTCCCTTTAGAGTCATACTTAATTTTGTAGACCCATTTACAGCCTACTGTTTTGGCTCCTTTGGGAATTTCCTCTAAGTCCCAAACATCTTTGGAACTCATCGATTTCATCTCGTCTTCCATTGCCTTCATCCACTTCGATGAATGAGGGCTTCTCATGGCTTCTTCATATGAGGTGGGATCTTTTTCCATATGAACCATTTCTGTGTTATAAACTTTAAAGTCAGTAGAAATAGCTGACTTTCTTGGTCTTGTAGACCTTCTAAGGGCCTTAGTTTCTGGCACATTTTGTGCCTCAACTTCTGGCACTTCTTCTAAAATTTGCTGTTGCACCTCCCTTTCATGCTCAACAACGGGTTCAGTCGGCTCCTGACGGACAGGTTCCGGGTCTTCTCCCATAGCTGTCATGGGTGGAGTTGCAACTGGTAGTGAGAAAAATGGCTCCTGAATCATCGGATTAGGTGCATGCACCCTCTTCTCCTCAAGATCAATTTTCCGAGCTACCAAGCTCCCCCTCATCATTTCGTCCTCTAAGAAGACTGCATGTCTCGTTTCTACAAACTTTGTATATCTGTCAGGGCAGTAGAAACGAAAACCTTTTGATCTGTCTGGATAGCCAATGAAGTGGCAACTTACTGTTTTGGGATCTAACTTTGCAATGTTTGGATTAAACATTTTGGCCTCAGCTGGGCACCCCCACACCCTGAAGTGTTGTAGGGAGGGCATCCTTCCTGTCCATAGCTCGTACGGTGTTTTGGGCACCGACTTGCTTGGTACTCTATTGAGAATGTGAATGACGGTTTTGAGCGCCTCCATCCATAATCCCAATGGCAAGTTGGAATGACTCATCATGCTGCGCACCATATCCATAAGTGTACAGTTGCGTCTTTCAGCTACTCCATTCTTTTCTCTCAGAGTGGGATACATTAAAAGCACATGAGTTATCACATCTTTCTCTTGCTAGAATTTCTCCTGCCATACAGGATTTTTGACATAATATTATGTCAGCTTTACCCCGTTACGCAGGTATTTTCCCTGACTTTTCCCGCCATGCAGGTTTTATCATAATCATCTTTTCCCGCCATGCGGTTAATTCCCTATAAGGGAACATAAATGCCAGAATTGGCTCTTTTGACTGCATATTCAATCATCAAATTTAGGAATAAATCTGAATGCTCTTTGACACACATGCTTGATCCGACGTTGGTCAAATTAAACACGCATGTTACTTTTTTTTCATCTCAAATCATGTTGACTGAAAAAAACTTCTTCATAGAGAGTACATGAAAGACATTCATCAACCAAGACTCTGAATGATCTATCTCTTTTTTTTATGCCATTCTTTAGAGAGAACATACTCCCTCACGTTATGACTTTTCTTGGTCATCTTTTGGGTCACAAGTACCCAGCCATTCGCTTTCACGAATGAAACCATGCAAAACTTTTAGTCTGAGAAAACTTAGCCAATAATCAACAATGATGGGCATAAAAAATAACCCTACGTTGGTCTGGTTAAAAGAAATGCACATTAAACTTTTGAAACTTTCTTTTATATTCTAAATCACCATTGTGGCAGAATTAGAATAAACATCATCCTTATACATTAATTCCATATCACCGTTAGGCGGAAATGGAAATAATGCATATAACTTATAAACAATGTGATGATAGTATTTCTATTAAACAACTTTGCTAAGAATTAATCTTCACCATCAACTTTATTGCATCGGGAACAAGAAATATACATTTCTTTAGTTCAAGAGCATTTCTTGATCTTTATCCGTTCTCTGAAAATTGACCACTTTGATACAAAACTTATCAGAGATTTAAACTTTGAACATAAGACTCATAGAATTATAGCATTGTTATCATCAACGTTGGTTAGAAAATAACAATACCACATTTTAACTTTAAAACAAATATCTTTCTTTTGTCATAGTGGAAACTATCTGCATCTTATTTCACCCACAGGGGAAAAACATTGCTAAGAACATTTCTTCCAATTAAATTTTCCAGTTGGTTCCAATTTAATTGGAGGATAAAACTTTTACTTTGCAGCGGAAACTTTATAATATTCTATTCAAAAATAATTCTGTACTCTTTCACTCTCTAAGCAATTTTAACCGGTTGGTTCAAAAATGCATTAGAGAAGCAACAATTCAATATCTTACTTTAGTTCGATTCACTTTTAAAAGAGCACCTTTAAATTTCAATAATAAAACATGATCATGTTATTAACAACGTTGGTCATACAAATAACATAATCATATTCATTAAAATATTCACTTTAACATGCTCTTAAAAAACTTAATTCTTTTTAAACTTTTATTTTCTTTGTAAAAGAGCACTATTAATTATTTACGCAGCGGAAAAACATGAATAAAAATTCACGAACTTTTTACTCTTTAAAGAAACTTTTCTTTGACCAAATAAAAATCATGAACTTTATTATTTTTCTTTATAAAAAATTCATGAACATTTCTTTTTCTGGACAAAAATTTCTTTGGATTAATTTGAACAGAAAGACTATATATATATATATAAAATTTGCCAGCTCCAGCCTGCCGCGGGAGGCCCGCAGCCAACCACGGCCTGCACCCCCGCGCGCTCTGCCGCCCGAGCCACTGGGCCTACTGCGTGAGAGGGCGACGTGGCCCTTCTCCTGCGCCCGCACTGCCGACGCCGGCCTGTGCCACTTTCGGCCCACTTGGCCCGCAGCGGCTTAGGGTTTGCACCGCAACCGTCGGATGCAATCGGACGGACGCGCGTGCATCTCGGCAGCACAAAACCGCCCAGCCGACCTCACCGCGTGAACCCTAGCCTCATTTTGCTTCTCCTCTCGCACGCGCCGCTCGTCTCTCTGTCGGCCGGTCCAGTCGCACCGGTCGCCGGCGACAGCGTCGACGGCCACAGCGCCGCGCCGCTCTTCCCCTTTCTCCTCCTGCTCTCCCCCATCCACAGCTTCCTACTGGACCGAGAGAGAGGCAGAGAGGTGCGGGGCTTTCTCGATGCGGCAGGTTGGGGCCGCGCCGGTCGCCGGTGACGGCGTCGAGCGGCCACGGCGGCGCGCGGGCCTGCTCTTGTTCCCCCTCCTCTCTTTCTCTTTCCCTTTCACTCCTTTGACGGAGAGAGAGAGACGCCTGCAGCGTCGTCCTCGGTTCCCCTTGCGCCGTCTCACTATGGCTCTCCTCGCCGGAGACCGCAGGAAGAGAGAGGGGTTCCGGCGGCGCGTCACCGCGCCGCACGAGCACCCTGTCCCCTTCCCCTTCTTTTCTTTCTCCACCCAGCGCTTCCTGTATCTGAGAGAATGAGAGAGGAACGTCTGTGCCCTCCTCTGCTCCCCTGCTCTTGACCGCGATCTAGATGGAGCGGTTGGTGGCGGCGCCGTGGCCTTCCCCCTCGCCGGCTGTGCGTCCACCTCGCGGTGAGCGCGCCGCCGTCGAGCGGTTAGGCTGTGGTGCCCTTTGCCCCTGTCGGGGTAGTGTTCTTCGTCCTGGATCCTCGGCGTGCCGATGCGATTCGGGATCGAGAGGAACAGGTGCGGCCATGACGGCGGCACAACTTTTCTTTTAGATTTCTTTGCCCTTCTAGGGTTCTTTGGGGGAGGGGATCTCTTTTTCTTTTTCTGTTTTTGTTTCTTTGTACCGAAATCCACTAGCCCGATCTGGCTCTGATACCATTGATAGACCTTTGGATCGGAGTAGGCTAGTAGATCCGGTGAACCTACCTTCTCCAGCAGTGGATGAACTCGAGCCGGAGGCCATCGTGGTGCTGGGGCGCACGGCGATGGCGGAGAATGGGCGAGGTGGAGGTGGCGGCGATGTGTGGGCAGTGGCGGCGGCGGAGCTTCCCGTCACTGTCAGCGCTAGACCTACATCGGGTCGGGGTTTTCGGTGGGGAGCCTGGCAACGCGGTGAACCTCATACTGCGTGCCGCCGGCCCCACCTCTTTATGTAGCGCTGCGTGACAGGGGCCCGTCAACCATATTGCGGTTGGGCGCCCCCGATCAGGCACGGATCAGGGGCCCGGTGGGCCGTTGGGCCCACACGGGAGAGATCAACCTAACACAACCACCTAGCCTATTATTGGACCGACATGCAAACCGGTTATAAATATCCCGTGGTACCATCTCTCATCCAATATACCCAATAGCCAAAAGCTCCATGGCTTTCGCATGAGTGAGTAACAAGCACGTACAGATCCAAGTCGTTGCCCTGTATATAACCTATAAAGTTTTTATAAGAGCAGCCGACCTCGATGCAAAGGAAGTAGTAGTGGCAGGCCGCCGTATTATGGCGCCCACACCATTCTGTTGAGCGAGCTGCCAACACATGCGAATTCAAGGCTAAATAATGTGACATGTGGTGGCACGTGACCCGTTTTCTCTCTTTTGTTACGTGCATTATGAGTACATGTGCACGTATCTTGCTCTGCATTGTTCATGTCCCCCCTTTGGGTGGTGAGGTCGATTCGAACTTGTGGCGTTTACACTTCTTATGACGGGGTTAATGGTGCCTTAATCAAATGTTGGACATCTTAGCATGTGTAGCTTGCGATGTTATGCACCAATGGTCGGAAATCACATGGTTGACTATGAACAAGCCGTAGTACTGTTGTTTATACTCCCTCCGTTTTTTATTTAGTCCGCGTATTAATTTTGGTCAAAGTCAAGCTTTGCAAACTTTGACAAAGTTTTTGAACAAAAATATTAATATATACCATAACAAATCAATACAATTAGTTCATTGTTGAATGTACTTTCACAGCATATACATTTGTTATGGTAAGTGTTTATATTGTTTTCTATAAGCTTGGTCAAACTTCATAAGTTTGATTTTAGTCAAATCTAATATGCCGAGTAAATAAAAACGAAATGAGTACTACAGTATAGCATGCAATTATGTGAGTTGACTCGCCGCGTGTACCCTGAAAGGTCTGCATTGTATTGCACAGTAGTAGCATTCCAGTGGAATCATGTGATGGGGGACAAGGGTGGGTGATCACTGATCAGGTCTGGAAGAGTTGGGTGGGCACGGCGGGGCCATGTAATGGACGGAGCGGTCGCACGTAGACTGGGGGATCCCCACACGTGGCAGGCGAGACACAGCCCACGATGAACCAAGATGCGCAAGCGCCACACCTCATGCACGCCAGCTCCTTTTACCTTGGCAGTGCGCAGCCCGGCGCGCGAACCGGCGAGCAGCGACGTGCCCACACAACGCATCGGAGCTGGACGGGTGCGCGCACGCGTGGCAGCCAGCGACATGAGGCAGCGCACCAACAGAGCGGTGCACCGACACCACGCCGAACCGCGCACCAACCGCTGTACAAGCGTGGTACGGGTGGGCGCGCCCGGCGAGCAGCCATGTCGACGATGCGTTCTCGTGCATGCATGCACCGGCGTGTCCATCTTACATTTCCTCACGTCGCCCGGCCTACCGCCGTCTGGGTTCGAAGGGAAGTGCTCGATGATTGGCCACCAAATAAGCGTTGATGCAAGTAAGTAACCGCCGTCAAAGTGTCAGCGTTGCCGGAATGATGCGTGCCAATGCCAATCTACGTACCTAACTAGTCCAATTAATCAAGCCGCTCGCTTTGGTTCCAGAACCATGAGTCTGGACACGAGTTGAGCGCCATGATCTTTCCGGGAACTCGATGTACGCGCGTGCATGTCCTTGGGGTGTTGGTTCTCTTCGGAGTTGATTAGGTTAGGCGTACGAGTACGACCGCCGGTAAACTGGAGTCACATCTGATCCGACCATCATTTGCCCGTGGAAAAAGCGTGAGATCAGTTGAGACGATCATAGGCGTACGCACGTCAGATCATCATCGTTGCTCAGTAGTACAAGCTCTCGCGTTGTCTACATCGGCATGCACGGACGCACCGTCAGCTCAGTGCACGCGTGAGTTGATCTTCTTTTCTGAAGAAAGAGCAGACCCACTTGTTCTAGATAGAACTCAAAGGGGGTCAAAGATCATACACGAGTCTGAAATTTGGATTTTTCGCATAATGTATGCTTGGGTTTGGAATTTCGGTGGCCAGTATTTGACATATGGACCTTTTCTCTTCTTTTCGCTGGACTTGAACAACTTCCCCTTTCTCTTTCTGGGTACGCGTAGAACCTGGTTGACGACATGCATTACGATTTCAACTTCACAACTGCTCCCCGAATGATTCTCTTTCGTGTACTAGTTGATTATAAACTTTGAAGACATGTACATGACTTTATCTACGCTAGGAGAAGATAACTACCAGTATTATATAATTGGCAACTTGCATTTACAAATTTATTTATGGACCAATTCGTGCACCGTTCCTATTTCAATTATATAAAATAAAAACATACACTGTTTTTGTTTGTTTCCTCTCATTTTGGAACTGATGACGCAAACACGTAGTCCTAAAAGAACGCAGCAAGTTCTAGTTATATATCTGAAACAAATGTGGCGGCAAGTTCTAGTTATATATCTGAAACAAATGTGTTCTACTACCACACAGATATTCTCTGTAGGTGGAGTATATATTTTTATAACCAATAATTAGCGCACAAAGCCGAAAGCATCCAATAGGCATTTAGAAATCACAGGCCGAGTATGGAGTACTGTAGGCCGAGTGCAATATCCAACTTGCACGCAATTTAGAAATCACAGGCGGGGGACTGTCTGTGCACTGCACTGTTCGGAACCTTTGTCATATGTACGGAGAGGCAGACAGCTTCTGACATGTCGCGCCGATGTTTGAATCTAGTATGTAGTAGACGTCCACTTGTTTTAAAAACGAAATAAAAATCAGCCGACGTTCGTCCAAGCTGCAGCTCAAAAACTGGTTCGTCAGTTGAGTTGTTTGATCTCCCACAGGCGTTACATTCACTGGCGGCAGAGGGAATCCGTACCAGCAGTACTGACGCCGTGGTTTTGTAGCATATATGAAGATACCTCTAGGGAAACGCAGGTAAATTTGAATCAAATCCGTGAAGGATCCGACCGTGTCACGCCCCTGATCTCACCTTCCCTTGTTTTTGCCGGCTGAGATCTCTGAGCTGTTGTCGATGTGGATGCCCCTCGGTAGACCTACAGATGGAGCTGTCATGTCAGGTTAAGAAAAGCCAGGGAAAAAGATGTCTGTACACAATCCTCAGGCGAGCGCATATCATTTGGGCTCTGGCCGCGACACGGCACCGCTAAACTATTGCGTTTCGGGTGAGAAGCAAGTTGCATGAGAAGGCCGAGATCCTCCGGCGCGCTGAACCGGAGCCGTCTTGGTCGCATCGGAGAGGTCTCCGCGGTGGTTGCGGTGACAGCTTCGACGTGATGTTTTCTTGAGAAGGGATGGCGATCTTGCTCGGGAATGCGATGTCCGGTGCAGTCTGTTTTAAACCCTGATGATATAGAGCGCGACGTAAATGAACCCCAACGTCTAAATCCCTGAAGTTCATACCCTGACGTCTTTGATCCGGTTGTAATCATCCTTACGCCTGTTTTTGACTGGATTCGCTGACGTGGCACTGTGGAAGGGTGGGATTGCAAATTAAAGACGCCACGTGGATGGGGTGCCGTGCGAATGGCGCCGCTACAGACCACGCCCTGGAGTTCGCGCGCACGTAAGTGCCGGCCTCCCACAGTCCAAGCCAATCCTTGCATGTGCGTATCTCCGAAGAAATACACCCAGCGTATCCCGTGTGTGCATCCTGACCTGTGTATGTTGATCAAATCGATCAGCATGGCTTGCGTACATACGTATCTCCGAAGTAATACATCCAGCTCGTAGGTGACTTCACCAATAGTCAATCAGTGCATTGGTGGAATGAAGCTCAGAGCTCGGAGAGGTAGACACGGACCGCATCGGCTCGGTCGTGTACTGCATAGTCGGCAACCATGTACCCCACGTACCGTGCCGCTGCCCCGAGCCCGGCTGCGACTTCCTCCGCTCCTGCCGGCGCTCCGCGGCCACCTCGGTGAGCTCGACTCGTGTCCAGGCCAGCAGCTGCAGGTCCTATGCATCAGCTCGTCGAGAAAGGGTTCGACTTCTCGATCCCGTGCTCCAATGGCCGCATCAAAATGCCATTGAGGTCACCACAGCGAGAAAACGACCCACCGGGGAGCGCGTCTGCAGAGCGAGCCAGGCGACCATGGGAGTATGGGACCCACATGCAGGTAGCTGACTAACCTGATCCCGTCTTTTTCGAGGGCATGGAGGAATCCCTCCGTTTGGATACGACCCAAAGGTCAGAAACAACCAGGATCAGTAAGGTTGTGGTATGGACTTCAGGGATTTAAATGTTGGGGTTCATTTGCTTCGCACTCTACATCCTTAAGGTTTAAAACAGACTTCACTCTTCCTTCCTTCCTTCCTGTAGACGAGCTCGCTCGTGTGCGTGATTCAGTCATTGGTGTCGAGATCGGGTTCAATTATTTGGAAGGGCGGGATTGTTTGTCGGTGACAGGATTTATTGGGAACAAGTGGAGTAGAGATCTTATCCGTTGTGATGGTCAGATGCCACGCATGAGTAATTGAGTATCGGGGGTATGGGTATCAGGGTATGAGTGGTCAGCTTGCCACGATGCATGAGTATGGATGATTATATGAATTTGCCATCTCTCGTCAATCCCGTTTGATGTTAGAGCATCTATGGCTGGACATCTTAAAGCCGTTTCATACGTCTGGGCAGGCTATCCGATCACTGTCCGGTTAGGTTTTTCCGATCCAGACGAATATCTCAAACAGGCCTTAAACGCTTGGACTGACCGGCAACCCCATATCCAGCTAAAATATGAGGCGAATATGGGGTGGCCCGGGCACGTTCGGGCGTCCGCTCTGACAAGCCCGGTCCATCACCGATCCCACGGATGTCCCACAAAAACCCCCATCGCCTCGTCGATCCGCAACCCTAACTCATTGACTCTCCTCTCTCGCTCTGTCCTCTCCTCTCTCGCTCTGTCCTCTCCTCTCCTCTCACCGATTTCGATCGAATCCGGCGCAATGTCGAGCTCCGGCAGCCGCTCCGACGACGTGGTGGATCCGGAGTATGAGCTTGCCCTCCGCATCACCTTGGAGCGGTCCAAGGTGGACACCGTGGGCAGCTCCGGATCTGCAGCCTCGCCGCAGCCGCCGCCGCTGCCGCTTGCCCGTTGGCGCATCTTGGATGCCGGCGCTGGCCCCTCCCGACCCATGGGCAGCTACAACAGGTGCCCAGGGCAATCGGCGCCTCCCCCACGTCATCCCATCGCCCTGCCAGCTGCTGCTTCCCCACGCCGTCCCCTCGCCCCGCCGGCTGCTGCTCCCCCTCGTGGGCAGCGGTGGGTGCTTGTGCCCGCCCCCCCCCCCCGGCCCGGACGCGCACGCCGGAGTTGGAGGCGCGCGCTGCCCGCCGCGAGAGGCAGCAGGCAAGGGAGACGGAGGCTGTCCAGCGCTCTGTCCGCCGCCGTCGTGAGTTACTGGCGTGAGTTATCGGTGGAGCCCGACTAGGACCAGCGTCTCCTCGCGTGGGCCTACCGCCAGTCGCTCACGACGGCGGAGATGGACGCTCGGCGGCTACGCCTGAAGAACGCCAAGGCTCTTTGGCTTGCCATCGAGCAGTCCGAGCGGGAGGCGTTGGAGAAGGCGAAGGAGGCGGCTCGGCTGGCCAAGCTCAGGCGCCAGTAGGACTGGGCCATCCAGCGCCTCAAGGGCCTCGTCATCGTCGACTCCTCCTCCGACGACGACGGCTCCTCCTCCGACGAATCGGACGCTCCTCCACTAGCCGACGATGGGTACAGCTGCGCCGGCGATCAGAAGGGGAAAGAGCCGGCACGGAAGTGGTGAAGTTGATTTTAATTTCAAGGTTCAGATGTAGTATATAGTTGTCCGTTGTTTTTGTGAACTTTGGTGGATCTTTTGGAGAACTATTATGCAATTTCTATGTCCGGAGCTGATCTACGTAGTTTGATCGACGTTGCATACTATAGTATGGATACAGGGGTTCGGACACGAGAGACACGGATGTGGACGACGCGATTTGAGAAGTGCCCGGTCAGTATCCGCGGACGCGTCTGGGTGCGTCTGTGGGCGTTTGAGTGCCCGAATTTGCCAAGTCCGGCTGTAGATGCTCTTAGTTCTATCAGTATTATTACACATTCCTGTTTTTTCTCTCAAAAATAACTGACCATTTTTTCATCTACTCCAAGCAAAGCAAGGATTGGAGGACCGGCAGATAAAGTGGCACGCGGAAATCGTAGTAGAGGACAAAAGGCAGGATCGTGTCCCGTTGCTTACCACTTCCCCGTCTAGAAATAAATGATCTAAACGCTCTTATATTTCTTTACGGAAAGAGTATCAACGTGATACTCCTACATGACGAACACCCGAGGAAGTTGACCAACAAACTGCGACATACTACTAAGAACATTACATATTTGCATCACTTCATCACTTCCATGCGTAATTAATCAAACCTCCATGCGCGGAATCGCATCAAAGTTTGGAACGGGGTCATGAACAGTGCGTGTGATCCGTTGCTCAAGCAATACCGTCGTATGCTATGTCTGTTTTCAAGTTACCAAAGAATATTTGCAAGGCAATTACAGATGAGATAGCTGTTTTTTGGTGGGGTGATAGCGAAGACCAGAAGAAAATGCATTGGTTCGCATGGTGGAAGTTGTGTGTGCCGAAGAAGAAAGGGGGATTGGGGTTTAGAGACCTTCACAGTTTTAACCTTGCTATGTTAGCAAAGCAGTGTTGGCGACTTCTCCAGAACCCAGACTCTCTGTGTGCGCAAATTCTCAGTGCTAAGTATTATCCAGATGGTAATTTATTGAAAGCTGGACCGAAAAGGGGATCTTCATATACTTGGCAAAGCATTGTCGCCGGCATTCAAACTTTCCAAAGGGGTTGCATTTGGAGGGTTGGCTCGGGGTCTCAAATCAACATTTGGCAGGACCCATGGATTCCAACCAGTGTAACTCGAAAAGTAATCACACCAAGTGGGACGATGATGTTGTCAAAAGTAGAAGAACTAATTGATCCTCACACTGGAATGTGGGACGAGGTGCTTTTGGGAGACTGCTTCTCTCTTGTTGATGTGCACAGAATACTACAAATTTCGCTAAACCCCCCGCACATGACCGAGGATTTTATCGCATGGAACTACACAAGGTCCGGCACCTTTTCTGTACGCTCGGCATATTATAGGGAGTTAGAACACCAACTTGGTCCACGTCTGACAAGAATTGATGGGCAGGGAAACGCTCAAATCAATACTATATGGAAAGAGGCATGGAAGCTAAAGGTACCGGGGATGGTAAAACACTTTGCATGGAAAGTACTCCATGGAGTACTACCATGTTATGGGGTTCTTGCTAGCCGACACATTCCCCTGTCGCCACGATCATCCCATGCCGCATCGTGGTTCTTCCCGCACGTCAGGGACGATAAGGAATGGTTTGTATCTCCTCTCAAGCATGGGATGCAACATGGCAGAGATAGAATCTGATAGCTCTTTCGCTATTGAATCAGTACAATCGTCAGATGATTACCTGGGACCAAATGCTGCAGTCCTGGCTGAATGCAAACAACTATCGCTAGATGTCTCAAAGATACCCTTCAATCATTGTTACAGAGAAGCGAACCAGGTGGCTGATATGTTAGCAAAACATTCCTATAATTCTAGATCCCCGGGCGTTTGGGATGGTGTTATCCCTAATTTTATTTCTCATCTCCTTGTAAACGATATGACCGTCATTTGGGAAATAAAGTCTAGTTGCTCAAAAAACAAAAACAGTGCGCGTGACAGGCATTAGCACACGAATGTGTACAATATTTAGACACAATTGATATAAATAAAAGAGAAAGAAAAAAGCGAGCGGAAAGCTCATCGCCGGCGACCCGGCCCAAGTGACAGGTCCATCTCTCCGCAGCTTGCATGCACCATGCGTTTTCCTTTTTCCTTTCTTTCTTAAAAAATACAAAAAGTTTCCCTTTTCCAGCTAGAACGAAGATAGTCTCTCACTGGATGGCAAATGTGATGCTTTCTTAATGCTTAATCGACCATCCAGTGGTGTTTCTTTCGTAGGCGAAACTCGTGGCGATGGTGGTAGTCTCCATCCACCTCTGTTAGGATCTGAGCCAGTTAAATCGTGTCGCATAAAGCATGGATTTTACTTGTATTTGGCATTGACAAAATTGCGCAAAAAGTGGCCGATATGTACAATTTGTCGTCTCGTCCGGAGTAGCTGGTGCACAGCCCATCTGTCTTGTTCTATCTTTCGAGATTTGTCAGGTCGTGTATCACTCAAGCGGGCTGCAGCTCTACCCACTTCCCTTCATTTCTTTTTTACAAGTTTTACAGTAGTTGGCATTTTTTGAAGTCGTTCGTTTGTCTCGATCTAACGGCGCATACATACGTAGTACTCGAAAGTACGCGGATGAAAGTACTCGAAAGTACTATTGGTCTAGGGGCATTTTAGTCCTAGGAAATATATGACAAGGTGGGGCCCTCTCGTCCAATGCAAAACCGCCGCCCCTCTCCTTCAATGCAAAACCGCCGCCCCTCTCGTCCAATGCAAAGCCGCCGCCGTGCTCCTTCCCCTCTTCCATCACCATTGCAACCGCGGCCATCTCCTAGCCTTCTCCTCCTTCTCGCGGCCGCAACTTTGCTCTTCTCATCTTCCACATCCACCCCCTCTTCCATCCACGCAAGATCCTCGATGGAGCAGCAGATCGAGCACATCGGTGGCGGCGAGAACGCCGACTTCGTGGAGATCGCCGGCGGCGAGAACACCGACTTCATGGAGATCGCCGGCGGCGACCAGGTCAAGATGGCCAGGTTGACGGAGATCCGTTCTTGGTTTCACAACATATTGTAGATGAACTGGACGGCAATGGCCACTTTGAAGCAAATGACGAGGAGGGAGAGGGCAAAGCTTTCCCCCCCCACCCGCACAACCGATGCACAAGGTCGAGATCCTCCTCTGGGCGATGGAGCAGGCCGATTCGTCCAGCCCGTGGACCAGGCGTAGGTGGTGGGCGTTCAGATCCAGGGTAGAGCATCCACTGGATCAGGAACCCACGGTGCACGAGGTGCCGTTGCAGATTGTGGAGCCTCCAACCGAGTCGGAGATGACTCCGAAGCGCAAGAGGAGGAGGACAGTGGTCGCGACATCGCTTCCCCGCCGTTCTCCACGCTTCCCTCACCGCTCTCCTCGTCAGAATGGCGGCCGTAGCTACGTTTAGGGTAAGATTACTGAATTTCATTCATCATTACTTGCCACTTGCTTAATTTGATTCTCTGCAATATGTTCTTGCTACCTGTGTACTTGAATCCGTAGCCTCTGGATGGCAGCTTAGTTTGATCGACGAGGCTGTAATGAGTCTAGGCATATAGCATTGCTATGTTTACTTGCTACGTTTTGATGTGCTGGAGTTGTATCCATGATAGGAAATTTTGTCTGTCACCTCAAGAGTTGTGTTCGAATGACGTGATGCAATCTGTGTAAATTGAACTTGCAATATTTTGGCTGCAAGCAGTGCCTCCAGAAAAGTTCAGTACACAGTTTAGAGTGATAGACTCTGGGTTGACACTGAAATATTTCAATACTGCAAGTTTAGTAGATAGTTGTAGGCATTGAAATATTTCAGTACTGACAGGTTCACACTGAAATATTTGAGTAGTGCTATTGCAGTACACACGGGTACACACTGAAAAATTTCAGTAGTGCAATGCAATTTCAGTACACACGGGTAGACACTGAATATTTTAGTACTGCAGTTTCAGTACACGCACGCAACCCTAGAAATATTTCGGTGTAGCAGTTTCAGTACACGCGCGTAGCCACTGAAATATTTTGGTGGTGCTGTTTCAGTACAAGCACGTAGCCTCTGAAATATTTCGGTGGTGCACTTTCAGTACATGCACGTACCCACTGAAATATTTCGGTGGTTCACTTTCAGTACACGCACGTACGAAATGAAATATTTCAGTGGTGCTGTTTCAGTACACGCATGTAGTAACTGAAATTTTTCAGTGGTGCTGTTTCAGTACACACACGTAGCCAGTGAAATATTTCAGTAATGCACTTTCAGTACAGAGATGTAGACACTGAAATATTTCAGTAGTGCCATGTCGGTGATCTTGCATCCAAATATTTAGGGCTTCCTAATGATTCAGCAAAAAAATAGACATAAGCAGTGAAATAATTTTTGTAGGGATGTTGGCTTACTCATGTTTTAGAGTGGTTGGGCTTTTTTAGAACCGTTCGTTGATGTCGATCTAGCAATTTAGCGCATTTACGTCGATTGTGACCAGGATTCTTGCAATAGCCACACATATTCTGTGATCTTGACTTCTTTGTCTTTGCCTGCAGCCTTTTCTTCGGTGCACCTCGGCCTGGCACATGCACGGGATCCAGAACCTTATCAACTTTCTCCGAGTGCGGCATCAACGGGCCAAACCTAATGTTGTTATGCTAAGCATTAGTTGACTCCTTGCTGTCCGCTTGTTCAAAACTTGATTGCTTGCCATGATGTTGTGCTTCCAAAAGCATCTTTAGACGGTGATAGTCCTCATCAGAGTGGCATGACTTGAAACTTGCGGCGTGACTACAATTCCGCAACTCGCGGTACCTCTGCAGGCTTATCGAATAGTCATACATCTGGTTTTTTCTGGTAGGTGCGTACGCACATTTTGCATTCATAGTCCACCTAGTGGGAACGCAACAACTGGGCAGAATTGTTTGTTTTAAAATCCCCAATATGTAAAAAATGTGGGAACATGGTGTGCCTGCGCATTCCAGCTTACGGCAAGAACAACTCACCCTGTGCAAAAGACCTCCTTGCTCTTCAATGCGCACTCCAAACTTTTTATCCATTCTTTCCTGGTTGGACACAACATAAGTGGAATCTTCTGATCCATCTAGTATCTCTCTGATCTGACATTTGCTGACAGCATCTATGCTCCATAAGACTATCTTAAAGACACTAGGTGTGAAAACTGTTGCGGCGTGTTTCTCAAGTGGCGAAGCATTTTCCTCTGTAAATGGAACGGACTGCAAGGCTTCGACGTCTTGGAGAGCTTCATTAATCCGTCGCGACGCAAGGCAACGCTCATAGTGCTCTAGCATTTCAAACAACGACATCTTACCCTCAAGATGCGTATGTAGCACAGAGTTCAAGCTCTCACTCCTCTGATTGCTGCTCAATCCTAGGAAACAACGCCCCTCAAGATATGGAGCACACCACAACTTTCTCATCTGATACATCTGATGCAGCCAAGACTCCTCACTGGTTACTTTATTCCGTTGTAAGAATTGTATCCATTTTATCTCATGCTCTTCAATGAAAGAAGTATCATAAATGAAAGATCTGAATTCCTCCTTTACGTCGTCATCATGCAGATGGCGTACAATGTTCTGCTGAATGTGCCATATACATAGTCTATGGTTTGAGTCTGGCCAGACCACCCTGATTGCTCTCTGCATTGCAAGGTCCCCATCTGTGATCACAGATATCGATGCTTCTGTGCCATGCAATCAGAAAAGGTCCGCAACATCCACTCGTATGCCTGGCTTGTTTCATGAGAAATTATACCACAGCCAAAATAACAGTGCTGCGGTGGTGATTCAACCCGACAAACGGCACGAATGGCAGATTGTATTTGTTGGTTCTGTATGTGCTATCGAAAACAATGACGTCTCCGAAAGCCTCGTAGTCAAGTCGCGATTGACTATCAGCCCAGAACAGTCCCTTCAGATGGCCATGCTCGTCTACCAAGTACTTGAAGAAAAAATCCACATCTCGCTCTCGCCTCGCCATCATGTGCATGATCACCGTATTAGCATCACCGGCACTGATTGTCTCCTGCTTATTAGCATGGCAGAAATTATAAATGACCCTCTTTATGCATCCAACCTTATCAAATCCACCGTATTGAAAGCACAAAATATCCATAATACGGTATTTGCGGATCCCACATTTTTTCATGTCCGCAATGTCCGCTTTCTGCTCATCGCTAATTCGTCTGTGCGAACGCAGCAGACAAGAAAGATCCCGTGGGGCTAGAGGATGGCTGTGCTCATCGATGAAATCCTTGACAAAACACCGACCGGTTTCCTCCTGTCTCGTAATGACCAATTTAGCATTACACCCAACACGAGTTAAACTTCGTGGCCTCCTCTTTCTATCTTCCATCTTTCTTTTCATGTGCTTCTCTTCGCGAAACCCTTGACGACTACACACAATTTTCCTTAAAATTATGTATTTGTTGGATCCATCCCACTCAACGTAGCTTTTCCTCACACTAAAACCTTTTTCAAGAGCATATTTGTTGTAGAATTCATAGCCTTCAGCCTCACTATCAAACATCTTGCTGACAACATTTAGATACTCGAACATACTCTCATCACTTGCATACGCCATGTCTTCCTGCATATGACATGTGAGGAAAACCAATCATCAACATCTTTCTGTTTATCAATGTTGCAGGTGTAAAATAGCTCATAGGCAAAGACAAGTGCATGGAAAAGACTTTGCTCATTTGACATGTGAGGGAAACCAATCATCAACGCCCAAGTTTAATTCCCCGCAAGATCGGACGGCTAATAAAAATCAGACGTGATCAGAGATGTAAGTACTGCTAAATTGAATTGCATGCACTAGGGAAACCTAAATCGATGATGACTAAACAAATCTAAGTAGGAAGTGCAGGCTACGAATCAAAGTAAGTTGAGATTCAGGCGATTCATACCTTAAGATGCAAGTCCGGAAGCGATGGGATCAGTGGGGGGCTTTCTCCTATACCGCCGCCGCCGTCGCCACCGACACTGCCGCCGCAGATGTCACGCCTTATTCCTCTTCCTGCCGCCGACCACGTTTTTTATAGTGAAGGGGACCAGGAGGAGGACGAGAACGACGCCGACGACGGTGAATTGGTTCCTCTCGCTAGGCTCGTCGGACAGAAGGAAGAGGACGAGAAGGAGGACTTGACCGAGCTACTAGATCTAGACGTGGTTCTGGTCGTGGCGAGAAGGAGGACTTGACCGAGCTACTAGATCTAGAAGTGGTTCTGGTCGTGGACGTGATCGGTTGAATTTTTTTTACCCTGGACCATTATGCCCTTCTCTGATTAAACTAATTAAGTTAATTCATTTTTAATCCCCCACCAGATCGGACGGCTAATAAAAATCGAAGGGGTAAGTACTTGAAAGTACTCCCAGTACCGCCCCAATCACCGTAAAAGGACACTTCTTTTTTATTATTTTTCTTTTGAATTCGAGTTACGTAGCGTACGTATGGTTGGTACTCCCTCCGTTCCCAAATATTTATCTTTCTAAAGATTTCAACAAATGACTATATACGGAGCGAAATAAGTCAATCTACACTCTAAAATATGTCTGCAAATATCCGTATGTGATAGTCCATTTAAAATCTTTAGAAAGACAAATATTTAGGAACTGAGGGAGTAGATGATAGAGGGTCCTATTGTCGGCCGGATGTATGCATGCATGCTTCTGATTAGATGTAAATTTAGTGAGACGTGTGATCCCGAAGTCTACTGTTCTTCAGGCTATATATTCCCAAGTCAATTCTAATCACCGGGTGCATGCTAAAGATTAAGACGGCGGCGGATAGTGTGACTGTATCAGACAACAACTCTGAAACCAACTGAATAATGCTTTTCGTATGACTCGATGGGGCTATAGGAGTAGTGAGTAGGTTAGGTTACTTCCAAAATCTTTCGCCAAATACTAATGATATGGCAAGGAATTTCGGTAATTCCCACAGAGCAGATGTGAAATGCTGAAGTGAAATGGAACTCAATGGCGCATTTTACAGAAACGTTGGAACACGTCGGTTGTGCCCACGAATGCGCACAGTACGGAGGCCACATGGATTGGCAACATTGATAGGGAGGAGACCTTGCTTTCGAAGCTTCCCATGTTGTGTTGCTCCCGGTTTCCACGACACCTCTCACGCCTCGGCCCATGCCTCATCTAGCTTCATGATCAAGCACGGGGTTGAGGTTGTGAGGAACAGCCGAACAGGCAAACGCGATCACAATCTCGGCTAGGCAAGTCGAACAAGTCACACCTGAACCGATTATAGCTCTGAAAAAGATGCTTCTCCCATTGTTTCCTTGAATGCTTAATAAACTACATGAGCCAAGAACCATTTTTGTCACGAAATGGATGGCCAAAGATTTGGCTGCTCAAGTTAAGCTTGATCGCCTAGGCAACCGGGCGCTGAATCTACGAGTCAGTGTAGGATGTTAGGGTCATCCCTCCTAATTCTTTTTTAAAGCAAACGGTCTGAATTGATAATTTTGGGCTTTCCCTATGTTCGAGCAAACACACGTAGCAAATGAGCGAGCGACTGAATTGAGTTGTGTCATTTAGCTAGGTTATGATTCCTGGGTTTCCTAGTACATATACTAGTTTTAGGTCTGACTCATGGCTTTCCTTTTTCTTTCTTTTGTTGTTTCTTAATCATTTTATTTTCTTTAGTTTTTCCTTTTCTTTTTAACTATAAGGGTTTTTATTTTCAGAAAAAATCAACATTTCAAATAAATGTTTGTGAGTTATAAAATGTTCAAGTTTTTGAAAAATATGCTTTTTAAAAAATGTTCACAATTTTCTATTATTTTTTCTAAAAACGTCCACCGTTTTTAAAAACTATTCCAAAAATTAAAAAATATCCGCTTTTCAAAATAAACACTACATGACCGTGATTTGCTCTAATGCGTCCTATGGGTCGGCGGGAGGAGGATCCTCTGACGTTCGACACCCTACCGTTCTACCATTGACATGTGGGCCTGTTTGGAAGCTTCCCACATGTCAGTGGCGCAACGACACACAGCACACGATAGAGGAGCTGCTTCCGCTCGGCTGGCCTTTCCGCCATATAGCCGAACATGCTGCTGTTGAGAGCGGCCGATCTCGACGCAATGGAAGTAGTAGTGGCAATGATGGGAGGCCACCCGTATTATGGCGCTCACGCCCTTCTCTGGAGTTGTTAAGAGCATCTACAACTGGGCGCCCCAGACCCGCCTCAAACGCCCGAGCGGACGGTCTGGTCAGTGACCGGTCAGAAAAACCCGACCTAGATGGGCGTGTCAAACGTGCCTCAAACGCTTGGGCTGACCGGCACCCCTCATATCCAGCGCAAATATGGGGCTGGTATGGGGACACCCGGGCGCGCCCGCCACGTCAGACCTGACAACCATACCCCACCATAAACTGCCCCAAATCCACCCACTTAACCTACCAGATCTATCTGCTTTCTCCTCTCTTCTTCCTCCTCTGCAACGGACGCCTCGCAGCTCCGCCGCCACCCTTGCGCCGCTAGCATCGGCACAACAGTCGTCTCTCCCGTGTTCGCGCCTGGGATGTTGCCGCCGGCCTGGACGCCACCGCGGTACGCCCGACAACTCTCGGGATGCCCCTCTATGTGTTCGACAAATTGTCCGACCGGGTTTTTTGTGATATATTTGTAGGGAAACAATAAATTTTGATGCTTTGTTGGACAAGGAGTATGGGCCGATGGAGCTTGATCAAATCATTCAAGATAAGTTCTTCGATTCGTCGAAATCGGACGAAGAAGTGGACATGATCACACTCATGAGCATGCAAGAGGAAATGGACCGGCAGGTGGAGCATATTCTCAACTTCATGGGCTCAATCAAAGGGAGAAGAGTGATCAATCAGGATAGGATCTCTGGTGCACGGCAACTACACAAGAACTACTTTGCTCCGAACCAACTTTCCCGGATGACCCATTGGTTTCGTTGACATTTTCTCATGCGAAAACCATTGTTTTTATGCAGTGTGAAGGGAGTGGAGGCACACAATGACTACTTCAAGCTCAAAAGGGATTGTTGCGGCCACTTTTCTTTTGTGCTAACAAAAATGCACGACTGCTCTGAGGATGCTTGCACTTGGTACTGGCGCAGATGTCGTTCGTGAGATGGTCCGCATGGGGGGAGAGCACATGTCTAAAGTGTTGGGGAACGTAGTAATTTCAAAAAAATTCCTACGCACACGCAAGATCATGATGATGCAAAGCAACGAGAGGGGAGAGTGTTGTCCACGTACCCTCGTAGACCGACAGCGGAAGCGTTATCACAACGCGGTTGATGTAGTCGTACGTCTTCACGATCCGACCGATCAAGTACCGAACGTACGGCACCTCCGAGTTCTACACATGTTCAGCTCGATGACGTCCCTCGAACTCCGATCCAGCCGAGTGTTGAGGGAGAGTTTCGTCAGCACGACGGCGTGGTGACGATGATGATGTTCCACCGACGCAGGGCTTCGCCTAAGCTCCGCAACGGTATTATCGAGGTGTAATATGATGGAGGGGGGCACCGCACACGGCTAAGAGATCTCAAGGATCAATTGTTGTGTCTCTGGGGTGCCCCCCTGCCCCCATATATAAAGGAGCAAGGGGGAGGCAGCCGGCCAAGGGGAGAGGCGCGCCATAGGGGGGAGTCCTACTCCCACCGGTAGTAGGACTCCTCCTTTCCTTGTGGGAGTAGGAGAAGGGAAGGGGGAAGGAGAAAGAAGGAAGGGTGCGCCCCCCTTCCCTAGTCCAATTCGGACCAGACCATGGGGAGGGGTGCGGCCACCTTTTGAGGCCTTTCTCTCCTTTCCCGTATGGCCCATTAAGGCCCAATACGAATTCCCGTAACTCTCCGATACTCCGAAAAATACCCGAATCACTCGGAACCTTTCCGAAGTCCGAATATAGTCGTCCAATTTATCGATTTTTACGTCTCGACCATTTCGAGACTCCTCGTCATATCCCCGATCTCATCCGGGACTCCGAACTCCTTCGGTACATCAAAACTCAATAAAACTGTCATCGTAACGTTAAGCGTGCGGACCCTACGGGTTCAAGAACTATGTAGACATGACCGAGACACGTCTCCGGTCAATAACCAATAGCGGGACCTGGATGCCCATATTGGCTCCCACATATTCTACGAAGATCTTTATCGGTCAGACCGCATAACAACATACGTTGTTCCCTTTGTCACCGGTATGTTACTTGCCCGAGATTTGATCGTCGGTATCTCGATACCTAGTTCAATCTCGTTACCGGCAAGTTTCTTTAATCGTTCCGTAACACATCATCCCGCAACTAACTCATTAGTCACAATGCTTGCAAGGCTTATAGTGATGTGCATTACCGAGTGGGCCCAGAGATACCTCTCCGACAATTGGAGTGACAAATCCTAATCTCGAAATACGCCAACCCAACAAGTACCTTTGGAGACACCTGTAGAGCACCTTTATAATCACCCATTTACGTTGTGACGTTTGGTAGCACACAAAGTGTTCCTCCGGTAAACGGGAGTTGCATAATCTCATAGTCATAGGAACATGTATAAGTCATGAAGAAAGCAATAGCAACATACTAAACGATCGAGTGCTAAGCTAACGGAATGGGTCAAGTCAATCACGTCATTCTCCTAATGAGGTGATCTCGTTAATCAAATGACAACTTATGTCTATGGCTAGGAAACATAACCATCTTTGATTAACGAGCTAGTCAAGTAGAGGCATACTAGTGACACTCTGTTTGTCTATATATTCACACATGTATTATGTTTCCGGTTCATACAATTCTAGCATGAATAATAAACATTTATCATGATACAAGGAAATAAATAATACTTTATTATTGCCTGTAGGGCATATTTTCTTCATAAAGACTACTGTAAAGTTTGCCCACGCCGTGGTGCAGGTGTTTGGAGCAGAGTATCTGAGAGAACCAAATGCGCAAGACACATAAAATGTATTGGTTATTGGAGAGGCCGGATGGTTTCAGATCAATTGATTGCATGCATTGGCAACGAAAGAATTGTCCCAAAGGTTTGCGGGCAATGTATCAAGGTCACACCAAAGAGGCCACCATCATACGGGAAGCAATGACATCACAAGACTTATGGATTTGGCATGCTTTCTTTCGAATGCTGGATTCTCACGACGACATCAACGTGCTTCAACGATCTTCGGCGTTCAGTAGGCTTTGCAATGGGAAATCGCCGTCGTGCAAAGACAATGTCAACGGTCATGACTACAACATGGGATACTATCTTGCCGTTGGCATCTATCCTCAGTGGGTGGCGTTTGTACCATATCTGATCCACACGGCAACAAACGAATTCACTTTGAAACAATGCAGGAAGTAGTTAGGAAGGATGTGGAGAAGGCATTCGGAGTACTTCAAGCTTGTTGGGGAATTGTTCATGGAGCTGCAATGATGTGAGAATCAGAAAGTCTGTGGTAGCTGATGACCTATTGTGTTATTTTTCACAATATGATTGTCGAGGATGAGGGTGATGGTGTTGCCCAAACCAATGATTTTCAAGCGCATGGAGAGCAAGTTAAAACTTGTAAGATCAAGATGCAAATCAGCTTATGAACTTTCTATAGATGCATCAGAATCTTTAAGATCATCATATGCATGCGTACCTACTCAGTGATCTGAGTATAGGTGGACCCACAATGAAAACCGAAGAGCTAATAGTTTGGTTGTGCACTTAAAATAAATTTTATGTAAGGACTATGTATTTTCGTTACCAACATTTATTATTTACGTTCAACATTGGGGTGTATGATGGGCGGGCATGGAATTGCATGTATTTGACAATCCGGATTTCATATGTACGAATGCCGGGCACGAATATGAAGGGTCGTCCGGATGCGTATGCGGGCGTGCCCGGACGCATCCGCAAATGTATAGAGAGTCGGTTTTGCCAAATCCGGCTTTAGATGCTCTGACACATACTTTTCGCAAAAAAAAATGCTCTGACACATACGAATTCAAGGCTAAATAATGCGACATGTGGTGGCACATGAGCGTGTTCTCTCTTTTGTTAGCTACATTATGAATACATTTTTTTGAGTCACACGTTATGATTTTATTTTTTTTTGAGAAACCGTTATGGATACATGTGGGTAGATTTTTTTTTAGCAAAAATGGGGCAAGACGCGCCACGCCTGACGCACTGTCGATCCACATGCAATCCAAACCAAGTCGGGCATCTTCGGCCGGGAGCCCGGTGGCACGGGCAGGCAAATGCGGAGCCCGGCGCGGGAACCGGCAAGCGGCGACGTGGCCACGCGACACAACCGAGCTGGGTGGGTGCGCGCACGCGTAGGCGTGGCAGCCAACGGCATGAGGCAACGCGCGGCGGCGGCACGGTGGGATGCACCGACACCACTCAGACCAGCTGCAATGTACAGACGTACGAGTGGGCGCGGCCGGCGGCCAGCCATGTCGCCCGTGCATGCACCGGCGTGCCCATCGGATATTTCCCCACATCGCCCGGCCTGCCGCATTTGAACCAAGGGAAGTGCCTGATGATTGGCCACCAAATAAGCGATGATGCAAGTAACCGCCGTCAATGTGCCAGTGTACGTACCTACCTGGTCCAATTGATGAAGCCGCTCGCCTTGGTTCCAATTGATGAAGCGCTGAACTTTTTGCGGGAACTCGATGTCCTTGGCGTTCGTTTTCTTCGGAGTTAATTAGGTTATAGGCGTACGAGTACGACCACCGGTAAACTGGAGTCACCTCCGATCATCATTTGCCCGCCAGATCATCATCGTTGCAGCGCTTCATCCAACAACAGCTCCAGAGCAGTGCAAGCTCTCGCCTTGTCTACATCGGCATGCACGGATGCACCGTCAACTCAGTCTTGATCACGCAGATCTCTCTTCTTCTCCGTTTGACATTTTCTTTTCTGAAGACAAATGGGGTCAAAGATCGTACACGTACACGGGTCCGAATTTTGCAACTTGCTTTTTGCAGAACGGTTGGGTTTGGAATTTGACGTATTTTTTGTAGGGGTACGGTGCCCCGTATTTGACGTATGGACTTCTTCTCTTCTTTTCGCTGGATTTGAACAACTTCCCCTTTATCTTTCTGGGGTACGCGTAGAACAAGGTTGGACGTCATGCATTACGATTTCGACTTGGGAACTGCCCCACGAATAATTCTCTTTCGTGCAGTAGTACGTACTATAGTTGATTAAACTTTGAAGACATGCACATGACTTTATCTAGGCCAAGAAAAAGCTAGCGCGAGATTTTTTTCATCTTCAATCATGGTAATACGACGAACACTAGAAATAATAAAAATTACATCCAGATCCGTAGACCACCTAGCGACGATTACAAGCACTGAAGCGAGCGGAAGGCGTGCCGCCGTCATTACCCCTCCATCGCAGGAGTCGGGCACAACTTGTTGTAGTAGGACCAGCGCACCAGAACAACAACCGCCGCCGATGAAGAATAACGTAGATCAGAAGAATCCAACCCAAAGACACACGGACATAGACGAACAACGACGAGATCCGAGCAAATCCACCAAAGATAGATCCGCCGGAGACACACCTCCACACGCCCATCAACGATGCTAGACGCATCGCGGGAACAGGGGCTAGGCGGAAAGACCTTTATTCCATCTTCAGGGAGCCACCGTTGTCTCGCCTTCCTGAGTAGGACACAAACCCTAACAAAACTTAAAGTAAACGACTAAAATTGGAGCCCTCTCGTCGGCCCTTGCCAGGATCCACCACGGCCCATGACGCTAGAGAAACCGGAGACGAGGCGGTACCGTAGAAGGAAGAACTCGCTTCTCCCGGGTTGTACTTGTACTTGTCCAGCATCGGAGCCAGAGGAGACAACCCCGCTCCTCCCGGGTGGTCCGGTGGGCGACCCCGGCCCCGAACCCTAGAAAAAGGAACGACCTTGTGCTTCCCCTAGCCGCCGTCGCCATCGGCGTCAGCGGTTGTGGTGGCGCCCAGCCATTGAAGGTGACGTAGCTGGTGGTTGCGCCCCGTTGGACTTCTTCGCATGGAGGAACAACTTCAAGTGGGCGGCGCATGGCATACGTGCGGTGTAAGTTGTGGCGACGCTTAGATAGTGGAGCATATTATGATCCATATCAAGTTTTTTACATGGATCATATCATATTTTGGTTTGAGAAGGCACGTGCGTGGTGAAGGGACATGCAGTCTAAGTGCATGGTATGTTTGTACTAGAGTAGTACGGATGCATGTCCGTGCGTTTGAAGCGGTGTACGCACGTGCACCAGCAGCCAGCAGTTTTCGGTACGTACTAATTTTTCTTCTTCTGATTTTACTGCTCTTTCTTCGTTTGAAAGAAAGCTGTTATGCTACCTAAACAGTCTCTCGTCGGTTAAGCAATAAGTTAGCTAAGAGAGATAGACCATGCGATAAACTGAACCATCTCGCGCACAAAATGAACATCGAGCTCAATGTGTTTGGTGCGCTTGTGCTGCACCGGATTGCCCGCGAGATAGGTGGCCGACACCTTGTCACAGAAGACCACAGTAGCTTTCGGAAGAGAAATTCGAAGCTCACCAAGAAGGTGACGAAGCCGGCAAGTCTCCGCAACGACGTTGGCAACAACTCGGTACTCGGCCTCAGCACTCGAAGGGGAGACAATAGGCTGCCGTTTAGAGGACCAGGAGACAATAGAGTCACCGAAGAAGACACAATAGCCAGACGTGGAACGTCGAGTGTCGGGACAGCCAGCCCAATCCGCGTCAGTATAAGCAAGAAGCTCAGTCGAGGCGGATGCACGGAGGCAAAGACCGTAGGTCGGTGTGCCACGAATGTACCGAAGAATGCGCTTGACCAAAGACCAGTGAACATCACGGGGCGAGTGCATATGCAAACAAACTTGTTGCACCGCAAACTAGATGTCTGGTCTGGTGAGCGTAAGGTACTGAAGGGCGCCCACAATGCTGCGGTAAAGAGCGGCGTCAGTAGCGGGCTGGCCAGCGGTGGCGGAGAGCTTCGGCTTGGCCTCAGCAGGTGTGGCGGCTGGCTTGCAGTCAGTCATGCCGGCACGGTCCAGAAGATCAAGAGCGTACTAGCCCTGGTGTAGAAAGAACCCAGTGGCATCACGTCGCACATTAATGCCGAGGAAGAAGTGCAACGCGCCGAGATCCTTTAGCCGAAACTCAGAACCGAGACGACCAATGATGTCGCAAAGAAGATCCGCTCGGGAGGCAGTGATGACAATATCATCAACATAGAGCAGAAGCATAGCCACATGATCAGCCCGATGCAGCACGAACAGCGACGTGTCAGAGGTGGTGCTGCGAAACCCGAGAAGACCAAGGAACGCGGCGATGCACTGGTACCAGGCGCGCAGAGCCTGTTTGAGGCCATATAATGACCGTGACAACAGGCAGACATCATCCGGTCGCTGAGGGTCAACGAACCCGGTCGGCTGCTGACAGAGAACTCGCTCCTGAAGATGGTCGTACAAAAAAGCATTGTTGATGTCGAGCTGATGTACGGGCCAGTGGCGAGAGGCGGCCAGCTGAAGAACCACACAAATCGTGGCGGGTTTGACGACCTGAGAGAAAGTCTCAGAGAAGTCAACACCGGCACGTTGTGCAAATCCACGGACAACCCAGCGAGCCTTATACCGGTCGAGAGAACCGTCCGGGAGGAGTTTTTGACCAAAAACCCACTTGCCCGAGATGACGTTCGCTCCAGGGGGATGAGGAACAAGGGTCCAAGTCCGGTTGGCGACAAGAGCATCGTACTCAGCGCGCATAGCGGCGGTCCAATGCGGATCACTCAACGCAGAACGCACCGAGCGCGAAACCGGAGAGAGGGTCGTGACGCTGAGGTTGTGGTACCGCGGATTCGGCTGGCGCACCCCGGGCTTGGCGCGCGTCACCATGGGGTGGTGAGGCGGCGGGGGAGGCGGGCGTGGACCGCGGCGAGGGGCCACAACAGCCGGCTCGGATGATGATGAAGACGCAGGCGAGGCCACGGGTGTTCGTGTCGAGGGCGCCGTCGAGGCGCGAGAAGGCCCAGCCATGGATGGCGACAAGGGCGCCGACGGGGCCGAGAGGGCCGGCTCCTCCTGAGCCGACAAGGAGCCAGAGGGCCCGGTCGTGGACGGCGATGAGGGCGCAGACGGGGCCGAGGGGGGCGGCTCCTCCTAAGCTGACAAGGCCCCCGAGGGCCCAGCTGGGGGCGCGGTCGGCTCCCCCAGAGCCGAGAGGCGGGGGCCCGGCGAGGCCTGGTAGGCCGGCTCCTCCAGAGCCAAGAGGCGGGGGCCCGGCGTGCCCTGGGAGGCCGACTCCTCCTGAGTCAGCGAAGCAAACGCCGAGGGCGGCGAGGCAGCGGACGACGAGGCTGCAACCACGCCCGAGCGACGGAGTGGAGGGAGCACAAGGGCTCCACGAGTCCGTCGAGGAGAGGCGTCCAGAGATGGCGAGGGACGCGACGCTGCCTGCTGAAACGGAAAAACAACCTCATCAAAATAAACGTGCCTAGACACGATCACACGATGGGACTCCGGGTCGTAGGAACGGAAGCCTTTTGTGCTGGGTTGGTAGCCAAGAAAAACACAAGCGATAGAGCGAGGCGCCAGCTTATGTGGTGTCGTGGCTGTGATATTAGGATAACAAAGGCAACCGAAGACATGGAGATCATCATATGACGGAGGTGACCCGAATAAGAGATGATGAGGGGTGTAGTTCCATCGGGGTTTACAAGGCCGGATGTTAAGAAGAAGGGTAGCTGTGGCGAGAGCATCGGGCCAAAACCGGGCAGGCAGGTGTGTGTGGAAGAGCAATGCGCGAACACTCTCATTAAGAGTGCGAAGAACACGTTCGGCACGCCGTTTTGCTGAGATGTATATGGACATGTGAGACGAAAAATGGTGCCATGAGTGGACAAGAGGGTGCGAATAGTAAGGTTATCAAACTCCTTTCCGTTGTCGGTTTGAAGATGGGCAATGGTGCGGTGAAAATGGGTGGCAACATAAGCGTAGACAGCATGAAGTGAGGAAGCGACGTCGGATTTGCGGCGCAACGGAAAGGTCCAAGCGAAATGAGAAAAATCATCCAAATTCACAAGGTAATATGATAAACCCGAATTGCTGGGCACAGGAGATGTCCAAACATCACAGTGAATAACATCAAAAGGAAATGTGGCAATTGATGATGAAGAACAAAACGGCAAACGAACATGTTTCCCTACGCGACAGGCATGACAAGTGTGTGCCTCCGATTTATTACATGAAAAAGGAAAAGTCCGCAAAACTTTATGAAGAGCGTCGGCACCGGGATGGCTAAGACAAGCATGCCAGAGAGAGACGTCGGCGTGGAGAGCGACGGGACCACGACTTGTCGTTGGGCCACACGGGTAGAGATCGCCGGGGGAATCACATCGGTGCAGAATCTTCCGGGAGTGGGCATCCTTGACAAAAAAACCATGTTTGTCAAACTCAACGGTAACAGGATGTTCACGAGTAAGAGTACGAACAGAACATAAATTTTTGATTAAGGACGGAGACACAAGAACGTTGTTGAGAGTTAAGGAAGATGATGAGAGAGGGAGGGAGAACGCGCCGTGGTGGATGATGGGAAGCGTAGAGCCATCACCGACAACGATGCGAGAGAGAAGGGGGTACGAAGAGGAACGAGAGAGGATACCCGGGTGCGATGCCATATGAGCAGCAGCGCCTGTGTCCATGTACCAGTCCCCGCCGCCGGAGTAGTTGCTTGGGTTAGGGGCGGCGTGGAGGGCGGCTAGAAGCGCCGGGTCGTAGTTGTAACCGGTGGGTGCAGCGCCGTAGGGTGGCGACATGGCGGCGCCGTGGGCCACGGTCCCGCTGTACGCCGTAGAACCACCGGGTCCAAAGCCACCCGGCGTGGACAAGAGGGCCTGATGGTGAGCCGGGCGAGGGCCAAGTAGGCTCGGAGAAGGCGCATGCGGAAGAGGCATCCAGTAGGCGTGCACCACCCCCGTCCAGGGGTTGTACCCGTGAGCCAGGGCGGGGGCGCCGCAGCCTGAGCAAGAGCGGGTGGAGCCGCTTGGCGGGGCTGAGAGCCGCCGTTGCCGCCGCGGCCGTCGCGACCTTCCCGCCTCTTCTGGCGGCCCTGGTCAGGGGCGGCGGGCGGCTGTGGAGCCAGCGCACGTGGAGGCTGCGGGAGGGCGATGGGGCCCTTCACGGTGCCGGCGTGGAGCGCGGCGAGAGGCGCTTGCCGAGCCGCGTGACGAAGACGCTTCTCCTCCATGCGAAGATACGTGACCGCCTTGGCGTACGTCGGCGTGATGAGGGAGAGGTTGGCGGCGGATTGGCCGAGGTCGGGGTGGAGGCCGTGAAGGAGGTTGGTGAGGAGGACGGAGTCGTCGATGGTCACGTCGACGTCGCGTAGCTCGTCGGCGAGAACCTTCATCCGCGTGCAGTACTCGTCTATCGAAAGATCGTTTTGCTGCATGGTGAAGAAATCCCCTTGGAGGAAGACACGGCGCTGGAGTTGATTGTCGAGGAAGAGATCGCACAGCCGTGTCCACATAGTGTACGCCGACAGGTCGCGGGAGTTCACCATGTTGAAGAGACCTGGAGAGATGGTGAGAAAAAGCCACTTGACGATGCAGGCGTCCGTAGCAAGCCACTCGTCGTCGTCCTTCATGTCGCGGATGTCGACGCTACCATCAACATGGGCGGTAGAAGCGGAGGAGGAGCGCTAAGTAGGTGCGTCATGCGTTGTAGGATGGTGAGTCGAGGTCGAGGACGACGGGAACATGGTCTTTGATATGGAGCTGGTTGAGGCGATCGGAGGTGAAGATGGCACCAGCGAAGGAACCGGCGTCGGAGAGTTCGGCTTTGGAGCGAGACATGGTGGTGATTGGAAGGGGGGCGGCGGCGGCTGAAAAGTGTTAGGTAGGGGCGGCGGTGGCGGCTACAGAGGAAGGAGCAGCGGCGGCGGCGTGATAGGGTTTAGGGTTTGACGCGGCGGCGGCGGCTATGAGAGACGTAGCAGCGGCGGCGGCGGCATGGAAGGGTTAGGGTTTGGTGTGGCGGTAGCGTGGAAGGGTTAGGGTTTGGTGCGGCGGCGACGGCTATAGGAGAAGTAGCAGCGGCGGCGGCAGCGTGGAAGGGTTAGGGTTTGGTGCGGCGGCGGCGGCGTGTGAAACAAGCGGCGGCGACGGCAGGAAGAAAGGGGCGGCAGCCTAGAGCGGAAGCGAGAGAGATCGATAGAAAACTGATACAATATAGAAGACTATAGGATGCAATTCAATTGTATTTCATCGGAGTCGGTTACAATATATACAGATGGTGTCTTGCGTGACAAGCCAACTAACCCTACAATATCTCTAAAAATCAACCTATACAAGGCTAGAGATAATCAGTCGGAAATAAATACGAAGATATCACATTTCAACACTCCCAACCTTTGTCATATCCACGAAGAGCCAGACAGCTTCTGACATGTCGCGCCGGTATCTGAACATCCAGCCTGCAACTCTACATTTGTTTTCCTCAGCTCAGTTGTTTTATATGGGGATGCTTCTAGGGGAACGCAGACAGATTTGAATCAAACCCACGAAGGGTGCGACCGTGTCACGCCCCTGATCTCACCTTCTTGTTTTTGCTGGCCAAGATTTCCGAATGTTCTCCGTGAAAAGTGCGTATAGACTGACCTTAAATCTGCAGGATGGCAAGGAGGAGATAGGAATGTCCAGCACTGCCGTTGGCAAGGAAAGGAGTGCACGTGATGTTATTTGGAAGGCCAATGTTCCTCAAAAAATAAGAATTTTTGCCAAGCGAACTGCGTCCAACAGTTTGGCTACCCAGGTAAACAAAGTTACTCACCACCAAACGGTGTCAGGCAGGTGCACTATATGTGCCGTGGAGGATGAGAGTACTTTCCATGCCCTTGTGTCTTGTCCAAAGGCGCGTGCATTCCATTTCGCAGTGAGGGAAGTGTGAAATATTCCTAGCAAGGAGCTATTCAGATTTATGGGGCCCGACTGGATATTGATTCTGCTTGATCAATTGGGGTTGCTGGAATGCGATCAAGTCTTATTCATGCTTTGGAGAGCGTGGCATATGAGGAATGACTTGATCTTTGGAAAGGGGGAATAATCCTTATGTGCCTCTGTTACTTTTGTGGAAAATTACTGAAAATCCTTCTCTAAAGAAAAAAAACTGTGCGCAATTTGATTTAAGCATCAAAGGCACGGGGGTGATAGATAATTGGAGGTATGTTATCCCAACCGTGAATGGTCGTCATGATTGGAAACCCCCGGATCAAGGGTATATTAAGTAAATGTTGATGCTAGTTTCGTGGAGAGCAGGAGAGCAGCTAGTGTCGGGATTATTGCCAGGAATCATCTCGGTGAAGTCTTGATTTATTCATGGGATTTTATTCGGTCCTGCACCTGCATGGATGAAGCGAAACTTCGTGCGGCTCTCGCCGGGTTATACATCGGTATTACTCTTCACACACTGGTTATTTTGAAAACTGATTGTGCGTATGTTGCAGCTTCTCTGGAGAAAAAAAATCCATTGACAGGTCTCCTCTTGTCGATCTGAAAAAGGAGGCGATGAGCGTCTCAAAGCTCATTAAGGATATCAAGGTTGCGAAGATTGACAGGCAGGCTAATAGGGTCGCGCATGAGATTGCTAAATTTTGTTTTAATACCAGGTCCGATGGTTTCTTATGTAATAGTGTTCCGCCCTGCGTGGCTACCTTTTGTAATGGATGATTGTAACAATCTTGGTTTTTCTGATTAATATATGGGTGTTTTTCAAAAAAAAAATTCCAAGCTGTCGTCGATGTGTGTGTGCCCCTCGGTCGACCTACAGATGAGCTGTCATGCCAACTTAAGAAACTAGCCGGGGGAAAAGATGTCTGTACACAATCCTATCATTTGGGCTTTGGCCGCGACACGTCAAGCACCGCTAAACTGTTGCGTTTCGGGGGAGGTTCTTGCGAAACAATTGCATGAGAACGCCCAGATCCCCCGGCGCTCTCAAGCGAAACCAATGCGGTCGCATCGGATAGGTCTCCGCGGTGGTTGCCGTGACATGATGTTTTCTTGGGTTGACACATTGATCTTGTTCTGGAACGCGATGTTCCTTCCTTCATGCCTTGTGTGTCGATGAGGTCGCTCGTGTGCAGGATTCGGTCATGGTCGTGCGTGCAATTCCGTTTCCATTGGTTCCGTGATCAGGTTCAATTATTTGGAAGGATTTGTTGTTGTCGGTGTCAGGATTAATTGAGAACGAGTAGAGATCTTATCTTCGTGATGGTCAGATATCAGATGGCACGTGCGAGTATCGGAGCATGAGTGTGAGTGGTCGGCTTGCGGCCATGCATCATGTCTGAACCACTGTTCATAACTCCGGCCTGTGGGCAATTATATGAATCCTTCTCGTTACTATCTCTCGTCAGTCCTGCTAGATGTTGTTACTATCAGTATTACGCCAAATATTCCTGTATTTTCTCGCTAAAACAACTGAATATTTTCTGTACTCCAAACTAGGATTGGAGGAGTGGCAGATAAAGTGGCATGGTGGGGAAATTATGGACGACAAAAGGCAGGATTGTGTCCTGTTTGTTGCCTACCAAAGACGAACACTTGGAAGAAGTTGACAAACACGCTGCGACGTAGTAGTACTCTATTTGCATCACTAATCACTTCCATGCTTAATTAATCAAATCTCCAATACGCGGAATCGCATCAAAGTTTGGACCAGGGACGGTGAGCAGTGCGCGTGACAGGCATTAGCACACCAACACGTACAATCTTTATTTATCTATCTATATAATATAAATAAACAAACAAACAAAAAACGAGCGGGTTCATGACGTACGCTTGTTGTTGTTAGGGAAGGAAGGAACACCTCTGCTTCGTCTCCCTCTCTCGGGTTGTTGCGCAGTCAGTAGGTCGGTGATGCTCGTGTCACGAAAAAGACAGCGGAAAGCTCGTCGCCGGCGATCCAACCCGAGTGACAGGTCCATCTCTCGGTAGCCTGCATGCGCCATGCGTTTTCCTTTTTCCATTCTTTTGTTTTAGAAACCAAAAAGGTTTTCCTTTTCCAACCAGAACCAAGATATTCTCTCACCGGGACGTTTCCACGGGGCAGATCCTGCATGGGAAATGCGATGCTTTCTTAATGCTTAATCCTCGATCTTCCAGTGGTGCACAGTCCAATAATCGATCTTTCAGTGGTGTTTCTTTTCGTAGGCCAAACTCGTGGCGATGGTCGTAGTCTCCATCCATCTCTGTTAGGATCTGAGCCGGTTAAATCGTGTCGAGCAAAGCGTGGATGCTAATTGTATTTGGCATTGACAAAATTGCGCGAAAAGTGGCCGATATACACAAGTTGTCTTCAGGAGTAGCTGCTACACAGCCCGTCTGTCTGAGTTCTGTCTTTCTAAGACTTGTCAGGTCGTGTGCCACTGATGCGGACTGTAGTTCTACACACTTCCCTTTCATCTTTCTTTTGATTTCGAGGTACATAGCGTACATACGATTGGTGGATGACCGGGGATCTTATTGTCGACCGGATGCATGCATGCATCTGATTAGATGTTTTATTTTTTTTTCAAAATGATTAGATGTATGTTTAGTGAGATGTATTTCCAAGTCAAATCTCATCAATATCACTTGTACCACGCAAGACTAAAACGGCGGCGGATATTGTGACTGTATCAGACAGCAACTCTGAAACTGAAACCAACTTAGTATTGCCCTCGTATGACTCGATGGAGATACAGGAGTAGCGCGTAGTTTAGGTTACTTTCAAATTGTTTGGCCAGACACTTATGATATCGCAAAGAATTTCGGTAAATCTCACAGAGCAGATGTGAAATGCTGAAATGAAATTCAAGGGGCGCATATATTACATAAACGTTGGAACATGTCGGCTGAGCCCACAAATGCGCACAATACGGAGGCCACACGGATTGGCAACATTGACAGGGAGATCTCGCCTTCAACGCTTTTGAGTGCACGGCTCGCGCCAATGTTGTGTTGCGCTCTGTTGCCAAGGCACCCCAAAAGTCCATTGCTCACGGTCTCGAACTCCTGAAGAAGAAGTTAATCTGGCGTATTGGCGACGGTGCTTCGGTTCGCATCTGGCGGGACCAGTGGATCCCTCACCCGCTGGCTCATGGACCGACCTCCCCACAAGGTCGCTGCCGGTTGAGGAGAGTAAACCAACTGCTTGATGACCACGGGAACTTGAAGGTGGAGCTGCTCCAATAATATTTCATGCATATGGACGTTATGGAGATTCTAAAAATCAAAGCATCCTCACGGCACGCTAGTGATTTCATTGCATGGGCGGCAGAGAGTACTAGAACCTTCTCGGTGCGGAGCGCTTATCGCCTTGCTCTCAACGAGCGTCTCCTGTCGTCTTCAGCCGCAGCAAGCAGGGCACCCGGCGGGCGACGTGCCATCTAGGCACTTATATGGAGGTTCCCTGCTCCTCCCAAGGTGCGCACATTCGCGTGGAAGCTTGCATCAAATTCCTTGGCCGCTTGGGTTAACAAAAATTCAAGAACGCCGGAGTTTACATACTTATCCATTATATGCGTTGGAATGAGAGGATACGTTCCATGTATTTTGCTGGTGCACCCGTGTAAGTGCATCTAGTGCCCCTTAGTGATTTTGGTATATTGAAGACTTATAGGTTAAGGAACTAATGTGTTTATGAGTGTACACAGGTCCATAAGTCTATGAGGAGTTTGATATTTACAGAGAAAGTCGACCCCTAAAAATGAAGTTCTTCGACTGAAGACTTTGGATTTCTGAAGACTTTCTGAAGACTTTGAAAATGAAGAAATTAGTGTGACCTTGAAGACTTGGTATTCATTTGAGGAACATGAAGCGTGAAGACTTTTGTTTTCGTAGTTTCATTTTCTCTTTCTTGAGTCATAGGAAACACCATACTGTTAAAGGGGGTTGAGGAAATACTAAGGAAAAATTTCCATGTGATGCTCAACTCAAAATCCTACACCTACCAATCCCTTCGAGTGAAGCCATTGGAAATCTCATACAGTTCAATCATATTCTTCAGTGACAGAGACGAAGTTCTTCTGGTCTCTGAGAAATTTGTTCTGACTGAGGAGTTAGGAATTCGCCAGTGCGGATTGCCTACACAGTGAGGAACATGATAGCCCTGAGGAATTTGATACTCAAATATCCGACCATTGCTGTGCTATGCGCCAGCTGTCCCAAAATATCTACCCACCTAACGGTCATATCATTGAAGGGCATTTATGTCTTATCATGGCAGGCTGCTCCCTAGGCTATAAATAGCCGCCCCCTACAACCACTAGCTGGTTGGCAGCTCCGAGAGAAACTGACACTTGTCAATTGAGAGCATCCCATCCTCCGAGGACTTTGAGCGAAAATCATCAAGTGAGGAAAACCCAAACCCAAACACCTACAAACCCCAAGTGATTGAGCGTCACTGAAGAGATTGATCCTGCGTGGATCCGACGCTTTTTACCTTTAAAGATTGTGCTTCTTACAGACGGTTAGGCGTCATGGTCTAGAGCGTCCAAAAGGAAATTGTGGATCGCCGAGTGACCGAGTTTGTGAAGGTTTGGAAGTCACCTGAAGACTTACCATGAGTGATTGGGCGAGGTCTGTGTGACCTTAGCTCAAGGAAAATACGGTGAGGAATGTGTGTCCTCAGGTTTAAATACCTAGCCGCTCCAACCAGACGTACAACTGAGACAGCAGTTGGAACTGGTCTACCAAATCATTGTCTTCACCAAGCTTACTGGTTCTATTTTCTCAACTCTTTCATTTCCTCATAGATGTGTTGTGCACTTGTTCATATCTGTGTTTGAAGACTTTGACTGAAGACTTTCTCAACTTCCTCAGTTCAATTTCTTCAGTCTGTTTGTCTTCATCATGTGTTATCCTGTGTTTACGCTTTCTGTACTCTGTGCTTGTCTTCATTTCATCATGATGACCATGCTTGTGTTCTGCTATGCATACTTTGAGTACTTATTCCGCTGCAAGTAGTTCTTCGCTAAGGAATTTCCTCACCCACAAATTCCTCCGTGAAGAATTCATAAAAATCGCCTATTCACCCCCCTCTAGTCGATATAACGCACTTTCAATTGGTATCAGAGCAAGGTACTCCCTTGTTCTGTGTGATTTTGGTTTAACCGCCTGGAGTTTTTGTTATGTCGACCGCAGGTATGAAGAAAGTGACATGCCCCATCTTTGACGGTCACGAGTATCTCAAATGGAAGGCCATGATGTAGAATCGCCTCATGGCGATGAACAGCGAACTGTGGACCGTCACTGAGATTGGTCTTACCGATCTGTGCAAGACGGCGGAAGCTGATGACATTCGCAAGTACACTCTTCTCAACCTCACGGCGAAGGACGTCATCTGCTCCTGTCTGTCTCAAAATCAGTTCAGGAACGTTATGCATCTCGATCATGCGAAGCTTATCTGGGACCGTCTCTCTGATGTCTATGGAGGTCATCGAACCTGTCATGATCCTTGATTTGAGGATTTCAAGGAATCTCTCAAATCAATGACATTCGAACCAGAATCATCATCCTCCTCACCATCCTTATGGCAGATGGTGAAAAGGTAAGTGAATGCTATCTGTCTGAATCCAGTGATGATGAATCTGATGATGAATTTGGACCCAGTTATGTCAAACTTGCTTCCCTTGCCGCTAAACAACAAAGAGCTTTGGAAAAGGTTCAAAACATGCTTAGTAAGAGCGATGATATGTTGAGTGAAGAAATGGATCAGTGAAAAGCTTTGGCTGAAAGTCTTCAGAGACTTCATACTAAGTATGACACCCTTCAAGATCAACATAACACTCTCTTATCTGATCATGAGAAGCTTTCTTATGAATTTCTTCAAAGAAAGCAAGATCTTGAAAAGCTAAGAGTGAGTTATGAAGATCTTCAGAAGGAGCACGATTCACTACTTGCTCAACAAATCAGCGCTGCTCAGGAAGAATTTATTACTCCATGTTTGAAATGCATTGAACATGAATCTGCTAATTCTTCACCTGAATGTTCAAATGCTTCTAATGCTACAAATTTTTCAACTGTCTTTGCTATCACTAATTCCTTATCTGAGGACATTGCTAGTATCACTGACGATGCAAGGCTGAAGGAATTGTACATGACAGGCATGTACAAAAGCCTCAAAGGGCATCAGACTCTTTGTGATGTGCTTAAAAAGCAGATCCTCAACAGGAACCCTAGGAAAGAGGGTATTGCCTTTGAGAGGAAACTCAATGCTGATGGTACATATTGGAAGCCTGAGCAGTACCCCAAAACCTCATGGGTTGCTGCAAAGGGACCTCCAGTTGATCCATCTAATTTATCTGGCTTTACATGTGAATCTTCTCATTCTTCTGATGAGTCATTTGACTCCAACTATAAACTGTTTAAAAATCAGAATGGTGAAGTATTTGCTAGATATGTTGGCACTAACTGCAGGAACAGTTCTCCTATGAAGAAAATCTGGGTTCCCAAAAGGTGCCTTGAAAGTCTTCAGGTGAATGTCCTCATGACACCACCTCTGAAGAATAGGAACCCCAGATCAAATTCTTCATATGGATCCAAGTCCTCATACGGACCAAATTTCTCACATGGATCATATTCCTCAAGAGGATCAAAGTCCTCATATGAACATCATCGTGCTAACAACTCTGTTTCACAGGGAAGAGCTAAGGGCTATGAATATGAGCATTATTCTTCTAATCATTATGTTCATAAGTCCTCGAAGAATTTCTGTGCTTATTCATATGCTTACCTAACTCCTCTTATGTGAAACGAAATGGATTGGCTTCTATGCCACCTTTCTCGTATGGAGCTCGCAGAGTGATGAACTCTTTGCCACCCCTTCAAATATGGGTGGTGAAGAAAAAGAACTAATCCTTCAGATTCGTCATCGTTTTCTTCGCGATCATGTGTTGAAGGGTGACATTTCTATTGAGCATGTGAAGACTGAAGAACAGCTAGCCGATATCTTCACAAAGCCCTTGGATGAGAAGAGATTTAGCAAGTTGCGGTGTGAGCTAAATATCTTAGAATCTTCGAATGTTCAATTTGATTCTCAGAACCCTACGACAATTGTACGCGGTGTGTCAAATCATCATTCTTATACGGTGGGTCACGCCACCACAAAAGTTGAAAATCTTTAATTTGAGTTTTTCCTCAATTTTTGAAATTCCTCAGTTGTTCATGTTCTTCAACTTTGCATTGTCTTCACTGTTTTCGTCGTTTTTCTTCATTGGCTATATATATATATATGAGTTTATGTCCTCTACAACATTCACTTATGGCTAATTCTTCAAGTTGGTTTTTCTGCTAAGTGAATGTGATCGGACCCTTCCCCCTCTATGCTATACTCAACCCAATCTATTCATAAATTCTTCATGTGCATTCTATTTGAAACTCGTTCAAAATCTTTACTGTGTCCTTGTCAGCAGAAGAATTTGCGAACGAAACTTTTAACTTATCTTATTCAAATTTTCGGCTTTGCCGCTGAAACAATTCCGCATCCCACGAAATACTTATCTATTCACCCACGATCTAACACGATCTCCACTTCTCAGTACGTGGGTGACACATGTCAAGCGAATGAGAAGGGTCAGGGGCATGTTCGTCCAATTTCTTCGGGCGAACAGTTTTTCACCGTGGCTATAAATACCCCCTCTCCCCTTCCTCACTTCTTTTACTCCGCTTGACCTCTCTCCAGCTCGAGCTTCTCAAACCCTAGAGCCATCGCTACTTCATCGTTGCCGGTGAGGAAGAGCTTCACTGCCTCGACCTCGTCGCCGCCGTACTCGCGCCGGCCGCGGAAATCTTCACTCCGCCGCCGCCGTAGCCGTCTTCCTCCGCCGAGTTAGGGCGTGGAAGATCCGCAGAGACGAACTTCACTTCTCCACATCCCAGTTCGTTGTGTTCTTCGTCCAGGGTAATTAAAAGTTACTTTTACCGCCCTCTTTGATTCAAATGTTTTCTACAAAATCTTCAAAGGTGTTTATTCTTCAAATTTTTCACACACTAAACACCTCACATCTCATCTGTTCTTAATTCGTTTCTCTAAGCATCATTTTTCTTCAAGATTCCTCAATTGTGTGGATCTTCGATCTATACAACTCTGGAACCTAAGACAAAGAACGTTTAGTGAAATTCTTCAAGACTCATCTGGTCAAATTCCTCAAACTCGTTCTTTCTGAAAAACCTTCTGAGAACGCATATGACCTCTCCAAATTCCTCGCAACTATACTCTGTTCACAAGTACTCATGTCAGCTGCTGAATCACTAGATTCTCATCAACTTAACTCATTTGCATCATTCCTCGAAGAAAATTTGCATACTTCTTCAGAGAATTCCATTGTTCAAATTCCTCATCTGAAGAAAATGGATGATGGAAAGAAGCCACGGAAAGGAGGAAAAAGGCCTGAGATCAATACTGCTTTTGAAATCCCTGAGGACATCTATGTTGGGTACTGCACACCCCCTGAGGAAGATAAAAATCAGCGCAAGGTGCCCATTCAAAAGATAGAGAGGAGATGGGCAAGAGAGTGGAGGGAGTACAGATATGTTACTCCAAAATACATGAAGAAATTCGCTGTTACTCCTCCATGCTCAAGACCACCATTGGCACCTGGCCAAGAAGCAGATCCCACTAGCATCAAGCGCGGTGAGGATTTTCCTGAAGAATGGGCCAAGCGCCAGGCCAAGTTGGCCAAACAGGCAAAAAATGCAGTGAAGAAATTCAACGAAGACTCTACTGCTGCTGCTGCTGAGGCCTCTGTAAGGCCGAAGAAATCCATGGCAAAGAAGCCTGCGCACAAGCCAAGTTCCTCTTCGTCAATGCCCTCATGGCCAATTTCCTCAGCTAAGCCCTCACGGCCAATTCCTCAAGCCGCTCCTATTCCTCCAAAGTCCTCAGCTGCTCCGACCAAATCCTCAGCACCTGTGCATCTCGCCACGTGCCAAAGGACTACAGGCATCTCTATTGCCTTAGGAGCTTCAGCTAGTTCCTCAGCTGCACCAAATTTTTCAACAAGACCCTCTCTGCTGAAGACAAAGACCACTGCTGGACGAGGCTCTCGCCCAAGTCCTCACAAGAAGCAGGTCGCCTTCTAAGTGCCGTCTGAAGAAGACGAAGCTGATGATGAAGAACTTGCTGAAATCATCAGAGACAGGCAAGTCAGGGCCGCTAGAGCCAAGGGGACAAATGTGCCTCTGCTTTTGGATTCAAAGTTGATCCTCGACTACATTGACCTCTGGCACAAGGACCCAAACACTCCTATGCCTGACTTCAAGCTGACTCCTGGTCAAAATCATATGCTGACAGCCTTCATCCAAGAAGAAAAATGGAAATTTGAGAAGGCCAGACAGCTCAAGAAAGCACAGTACAGGAAGGAAAAATTCCTGAAGAACAACGTTGTCTCTATGACAACTGATGAACTTGTGAAGATCCAGTCTGAAATCAAAGTCCTCAGCGATGATTTCAATGCTTACTATGCTGATTGGAAAGGAGCCAATGTTAGGTTTGTCAAACTGACTAAGATGTTCACCTCAAATGTTGCAGCCCCATCGCAACAAGAAATTCCTCAGGCTGAAGCATCTGCTCAGCCAACTGAAGAACATGCCAGCACCGCTGATGACAATCAGGCTGCTGAAGAAAATGTGAGTTCTAAGGATGATGACTGCATTCCAGCCACTGATGAAATTGCCAGGGCACCCACTAGTGGTGCGCGTGAAGAAAATGAAGAAGTCAGGGCAACTGCATCAGTTGTGCCTGAAGTAAATCAACCACATTCCTCTGCTCCTCCTGCGCCTACCCCAACTCCAACCCTTCCATCTGCATCAGATGTGAAGAAGACCAAGGCTGCAGAGCGTGCAACAGTAAAGAAAAGGAAATCATCAGCTCCTTCAGATTCTTCAGCACCGAAGAAGATGAAGAAATTGACAAGCTCATTTGCTAATCCAATTGATGTTGTTCCAGTTTCCTCCATGCCATCAAAGGAAATCGTCCCTTTTGATGAAGAATATTTGATCCCTAGCGGATCTGATGAAGAAAATCCTTCTGCTGCTTCGTTAGAGCAGATGGATGAAGAAATTGAAGTGGACAAAATCCCTTCAACCCCCACAGTTTCCTCGCCTATGCTTCAGTTTACTGCTGAAGAGGTTGGCGTTGAAGAAATGGAAGATGAAGATGTGGACATTGGCTGTACCACACCAGTGATGAATGATGACTTTTGGGAAAGTCAGCACCCCAATTCTCCACTCTTCACTCCATTGCAACAAATTCCTCAGTCCCCAGCAACTACAGTTCAAATGGGATCTGATGAAGCTCATGAAGACATTCCAGCCGCTAGTGCTGAAGAAAATGAAAATGAATAATTGAAGAACCAGGCTGCCACTGAAGAGGAACCAGAAATTCCTCAGCCTGAAGAACCTGAGATTGCGATTCCTGAGGTCATCATGCAACTGACTGACACTCCTCTGCCCAAGCCAAAGGATCCATTCTCAAGGAAACAAAAATTCAAGGCTGATGATTTCTTCGGCGAGCACGTATTCTTCAGTGATTACAACCCCTATGACTCTGCTCGCATTCGGAATAGGCGTTTCTGGACTGCCAGCCAGGCAAATTTCTATTCCTCAGTGCTGTTCAACAAAGACAAAGTCTTCGATCATGAGCACATTCCTCACGTGGATATGGAATCTCTGCCGTGCTTCGGACCAGTCCTCAGTGTTCTTTACGACGCTGGACTGTTAAATTTCTGCACTGATATATGTGATTGGAATGAGGAGCTCATTCTTCAATTTTATGCAACTGTGCACATCACCGGAAACTCTGAAGATGTGAATTCATGGGTGCTGGACTGGATGTCTGAAAATACTCACTACAAAGCACCAGCTACTGAATTGCTTCGTGCTTTGCCTCTCAGTCCTCCCCTTGAAGGTGCTTGTTGCGTCTACAATGAACTTGAGCTTATAGATCACTATATGCAAGTGCTGATGAAGCCATTGAAGCCAGGTCAGGCCCCAAGAACAAACTTCCTTGTGAAGGAATTGTTGTATGTGCCTCGGACTGTCTATCGCATTCTGACGAAGACATTGAGTCCTATCAAGGGCCATGACTCGAATGAGGAAGAAGTCGTTGGCATCATGAAGAACCTGCTTTTCAATATCATTCATGGCGTTCCCGTCAACTTCCATGATTTTTTCATGAGGACTCTGGCCAATGTCGCAATGTCACTATTTGAGTTGAAGCCTTATGCACCGTGGATTATGAGATTCATCAGAACAAGGTCTTCACTCAACTACAAAGCTGATACACTGAATCATTGCAGCTACTTGCCCTCGATTGAAGTCCTCAAACGGACATTTTCCTCAGCTGATGAAAAGGGCAAGGCTACTGCTGTTATTGATGAAGGCATTCGTCCATTGGATGGTCAATTTCGCAAGGCTGCATCCTACTCCACCAATGATGACTCTGCCACCCATGACTCTGCCGCCAACGCATCTAGGCAAAATCCTCAAGGCTCAGCACCCAGGGTGATGACTGACCGTGAGCTTCTCCTCAGTCTTCACCAGAAGGTTGATCGCAATCACAAATGGGTCAAGCGCCAGTTTGGTTCAATTCTTCACAACATGACTGCTACCCACAATGCAGTGAAGAAAAACCATTACTACCTTCATGAAACCCTCAACCGCACCTGGGCTGTTCTGTCGCACATATATGGTGAAGAAGATCTGAAGAAAATGGGTCTCAAGGAATATTTTGACTGGGCTGCACCTCCTCCGAAGAAGTACAAGAAGGTCAAGGTTCCTTCCTTGGTGGCCAGCTCCTATTCTTCATCACGTGACACTAATGAAAATGAAGACTTGGACGAAACTGCGGCAGGCCCTACTACAACAAACGACCCCAACAACGCTGACGCTCCTTCATCACCTTGACATTCTTCAGGGGCGTTAGTCCTCATTTTCGAACCTTTTGGTCATTCGATGACAAAGGGGTAGAAATTTGAGTTAGTCTTCAAGCGGATCTATCTTATGGGCGTTTTTTTCTAAAGTTACAACTCTCGTTCTTCTGATGACTTTGGTGGATCGAGTTGTAAACTTAAACTCTATGGTGGCCCGATACTTTTGCTGTTTCTTCTCCATGCTTATTCCTCGTTAATGTTATTGCACGCATGCTGAATTACATCAGTCACCATATTTCATCATGCATTTCAAATTCTTCATATATTATGTCAAATGCGTGTATGAATTACAAGATATATGGGGAGTTCTCCATGATTCTATTCTTCAAGTGTGCATTGCTTGAAAAGCAAATTCCTCACTATGCACATCTTCAGGGGGAGTTCTTCTATATCTTGCAATCAAATTCCTTAATATCTGTATTTACACTTCATATGTTTATCCCCGTTGAAAACTTAACCTATATTGTCATCAATCACCAAAAAGGGGGAGATTGTAAGTGCATCTAGTGCCCCTTAGTGATTTTGGTGTATTGAAGACTTATAGGTTAAGGGACTAATGTGTTTATGAGTGTACACAGGTCCATAAGTCTATGAGGAGTTTGATATTTACAGAGAAAGTCGACCCCTAAAAATGAAGTTCTTCGACTGAATACTTTGGATTTCTGAAGACTTTGAACGTGAAGAAATTGGTGTGACCTTGAAGACTTGGTATTCATTTGAGGAACATGAAGCATGAAGAATTTTGTTTTCGTAGTTTCATTTTCTCTTTCTTGAGTCATAGGAAACACCGTACTGTTAAAGGGGGTCGAGGAAATACTAAGGAAAAATTTCCATGTGATGCTCAACTCAAAATCCTACACCTACCAATCCCTTCGAGTGAAGCCATTGGAAATCTCATACAGTTCAGTCATATTCTTCAGTGACAGAGACGAAGTTCTTCTAGTCTCTGTGAAATTTTTTCTCTCTGAGGAGTTAGGAATTCGCAAGTGCGAATTGCCTACACAGTGAGGAACATGATAGCCCTGAGGAATTTGATACTCAAATTTCCGACCGTTGTTGTGCTATGTGCCAGCTGTCCCAAAATATCTACCCACCTAACGGTCATATCATTGAAGGGCATTTATGTCTTATCATGACAGGCTGCTCCCAAGGCTATAAATAGCCGCCCCCTACAACCACTAGCTGGTTGGCTGCTCCGAGAGAAACTAACACTTGTCAATTGAGAGCATCCCATCCTCCGAGGACTTTGAGCGAAAATCATCAAGTGAGGAAAACCCAAACCCAAACACCTACAAACCCCAAGTGATTGAGCATCACTGAAGAGATTGATCCTGCGTGGATCCGACGCTTGTTACCTTTGAAGACTGTGCTTCTTCCAGACGGTTAGGCGTCATGGTCTAGAGCATCCAAGAGGAAATTGTGGATCGCCGAGTGTCCGAGTTTGTGAAGGTTTGGAAGTCACCTGAAGACTTACCACGAGTGATTGGGCGAGGTCTGTGTGACCTTAGCTCAAGGAGAATACGGTGAGGACTGTGTGTCCTCAGGTTTAAATACCTAGCCGCTCCAACCAGACATACAACTGAGACAGCAGTTGGAACTGGTCTACCAAATCATTGTCTTCACCAAGCTTACTGGTTCTATTTCCTCAACTCTTTCATTTCCTCATAGCTGTGTTGTGCACTTGTTCATATCTGTGTTTGAAGACTTTGACTGAAGACCTTCTCAATTTCCTCAGTTCAATTTCTTCAGTCTGTTTGTCTTCATCCTGTGTTATCCTGTGTTTACGCTTTCTGTACTCTGTGCTTGTCTTCATTTCATCATGATGACCATGCTTGTCTTCTGCTATGCATACTTTTGAGTACTTATTCCACTGCAAGTAGTTCTTCGCTAAGAAATTTCCTCACCCACAAATTCCTCAGTGAAGAATTCATAAAAATCGCCTATTCACCCCCCTCTAGTCGATATAACGCACTTTCAACCCGAGCACTCGAACTCTGGCATGCCATGGCAAAGCATTGGAATCTACCGGACCTAAAAGCTATGCAGCTGACGAGCGTCGAATGGCCGTTTGATGTGCCGCACACGTAGAGTGGCTGCATGCGAATCCTCATGGTCCTGTGGCACTCCTGGCATGTCTGTAACAAAATCGTCCACGACAAACAACCGCCCCCAATTGAAGCTTCATGTCGTTTCCTGCTTAGCTATGAGGGTTCGCTCATTGCAATCAAGAGGTGACCAGCTGGTGACCATGTGAAAGGAAAGATGGTGATTGCTCCAGCGGCTCGACCGGTGCCATTATTGCATGTGGAGCGGCGCCCCCATCAGGTGGCAAGCTCCAACACCAGGCTATGTTAAACTGAATGTGGACGGGCCCTGCTGTGAAGCATCTGGTGAGGCTGATGTAGGTATGTTGTTGCACGAAGTAACGGAGCTATTATTTTCTCTGCGTGTAGAAGCCTACAGAACTATGTCGGTGAAGGAAATATGCCCTAGAGACAATAATAAAGTTATTATTTATTTCCTCATATCATGATAAATGTTTATTATTCATGCTAGACTTGTATTAACCGGAAACATAATACATGTGTGAATACATAGACAAACATAGTGTCACTAGTATGCCTCTACCTGACTAGCTCGTTCATCAAAGATGGTTGAGTTTCCTAGCCATAGACATGAGTTGTCATTTGATAAACGGGATCACATCATTAGGAGAATGATGTGATTGACTTGACCCATTCCGTTAGCTTAGCACTTGATCATTTTAGTTTACTGCTATTGCTTTCTTCATGACTTATACATGTTCCTATGACTATGAGATTATGCAACTCCCGATTACCGGAGGAACACTTTGTGTGCTACCAAACGTCACAACATAACTGGGTGATTATAAAGGTGCTCTACAGGTGTCTCCGATGGTACTTGTTGAGTTGGCATAGATCGAGATTAGGATTTGTCACTCCGATTGTCGAAGAGGTATCTCTGGGCCCTCTCGGTAATGCACATCACTATAAGCCTTGCAAGCAATGTGACTAATGAGTTAGTTGCGGGATGATACATTACGGAACGAGTAAAGAGACTTGCCGGTAACGAGATTGAGCTAGGTATTGAGATACCGACGATCGAATCTCGGGCAAGTAACATATCGATGACAAAGGGAACAACGTATGTTGTTATGCGGTTTGACCGATAAAGATCTTCGTAGAATATGTAGGAACCAATATGAGCATCCAGGTTCCGCTATTGGTTATTGACCGAAGACGTGTCTCGGTCATGTCTACATGTTCTCGAACCCGTATGGTCCGCACGCTTAACGTTCGGTGACGATCGGTATTATGAGTTTATGTGTTTTGATGTACCGAAGGTAGTTCGGTGTCCCGGATATGATCACGGACATGACGAGGAGTCTCGAAATGGTCGAGACGTAAAGATCGTTATATTGGATGACTATGTTCGGACACCAGAAGTGTTTCGGGAGGTTTCAGACATATACCGGAGTACCGGGGGGTTACCGGAACCCCTCGGGGAATGTAATGGGCCTATTGGGCCTTAATGGAGAAGAGGAGGGGCGGCCAGGGCAGGCCGCGCCCCTCCCCCTCTAGTCCGAATTGGACAAGGAGGGGGGCGCCCCCTTTCCTTCCCCTCTCTCTCCTCCTCCCCCCTTCTCCTACTCCAACTACGAAAGGAGGAGTCCTACTCCCGGTGGGAGTAGGACTCCCCCCTTGGCGCGCCCTCCTCCTTGGCCGGCCGCCTCCCCCCTAGCTCCTTTATATACGAGGGCAGGGGGGCACCCCATAGACACATCAATTGATCATTCATCTTTTAGCCGTGTGCGATGCCCCCCTCCACCATAATCCATCTCGGTCATATCGTAGCGGTGCTTAGGCGAAGCCCTGCGTCGGTAGCATCATCATCGCCATCATCACGCCGTCGTGCTGAGGGAACTCTCCCTCGAAGCTCTGCTGGATCGGAGTTCGTGGGATGTCATCGAGCTGAACGTGTGCTGAACTCAGAGGTACCGTACGTTCGGTACTTGGATCGGTCGGATCATGAAGACGTACGACTACATCAACCGCGTTGATCTAACGCTTCCGCTTTCGGTCTACGAGAATACGTGGACAACACTCTCCCCTCTCGTTGCTATGCATCACCATGATCTTGCGTGTGCGTAGGAATATTTTTTGAAATTACTACGTTCCCCAATAGCCGGCCCATTACAAGCTGAACTTGCAGCTTGCTTGGAGGGACTTAACTTTGCCATGCAATTGTCAGGTTGCACTAGATGTTATCCAGACGAGGACGAATGATAGATCACAACATGCGATGATGATAAATGAAGTCAAGTTACTTCTAGGTGGAAGGGATGGTTCCATTACTTTCCTAGGCACCAAAATTCTGTAAGTCACAGACTAGCTTTCTTTGGTCGTGTAGACAGTGTGGTCAAAATCTGGCCCTGCTAATGTACCTGAACCGTGTTTGAAGAATCTTCCTCCAGCTTGAGCAATTAAATCTCAAAAAATAGGGTTTCCCGATGTTCAAGCAAACACACGTAGTCGAGTCATCGAACGACTGAATTGAGCCGGGCCATTTAGCTAGGTTATGATTCCTGGGTTTCCTAGTTCCTATGCTGGTTTTAGGTCTGATTCATACTTTTCATTTTCTTTCTTTTGTTGTTTCTTTACCATTTTATTTTTCTTAAAAAAGTGTTTCCGTTTAAATATATAAGTTTTTATTTTTAAAAAAATAGACTTTAAATAAATGTTTGTGGGTTATAAAATGTTTAAGTTTTTGAAAAAACTAGACTTATTAAAAAATGTTCTCAGATTTTGTAAAAAAAGATTTTTTTAAATAATGTTCACACACTTTTTAAAAACTATTCTTTTTTTTAAATATCCACATTTCAAAATAAACACTGCATGCATTGTATGACCCTTCTGAAACATCCACATTTGAAAATAAATAATACATATACAAAGAAATTGCCACCGGGAAAGAAACAATGCTTGCACAATGACCACACCGCTATGAAAAATTTGTGACCTGGAGACAATTCAGAAACCACCACACTTCATGCTGCCAACCCTTCCTATCCGTTCGTTTAGCTATCGTCTCTTCACCTTTTCGGAGTTTTAAGAAAAACATCACCAAAAGGAACAGGAAAGCACACATGTAGTGACACACCTTGGAATACTACAGTGGCTGCCGCACAAACGGACATGTCAGCTCGCCCGCTCCCTCCGCCCAGTTTCGGATCCGAATAAAATCCCCGGCCGGCACGGGGCCGCAGTGCAGAAACGGCCCCATGATTCGCTCGAGTGCGTCCCGTGGGTCGGGTCGGGTCGGCTGGCCTTTCCGCCGCTATAGCCCAACATGCTGCTTGCTGTTGAGAGCGGCCGACCTCGAGGCAAAGGATGCAGCGGCAATGATGGGAGGCCGGCCGCATTATGGCGCCCACACACACACGCTTCTCTGGAGCGAGCTGCCATGACATGCGAATTCAAGGCTAAATAATGCGACATGTGGTGTCACATGAGCGTTTTCTCTACATTACGAGTACATGTGCAGCATGTATCTTGCTTTGTAAGTATTCTACGTACATGTTCCTCCTTTGGGCATGCCGCGCGCCTGCCCTGCCACATGTCCCCCGGTATTATCCCCCCCGTTGTATACTCCGTTCATACCATGAAGATCTGCACTGTACTAGTAGTATAGCACAGAAGCATTCCAGTGAGATCATGTGAGGGGGGACATGGTCACAAGGGTGGGTGACCACTGATCAGCTCAACAGGAAGAGCTCGGTGGCCACCGCGCAAGTAGAGTGGGATGCCCGCACGTGGCAGGCTAGACACATCCCACGAAGAACCAAGACGCGCCACACCTCATGAGCAGTACAAGCTCTCGCGTTGTCTACATCGGCATGCACGGACGCACCGTCAGTTATGTCTGTGCACGCGCGAGTTGATTGCGCTCATCTCCCTTCTTCTCCGTCTGACCTTTTCTTTTCCGAAGACAAAGAGCAGAACTAAAAATGGGGTCAAACATCATACACGCCTCTGAATTTTGCATATTTTTTGCAGAATGGTTGGGGTTGGAATTTCGGTGGCCAGTATTTGACATCTGGACCTTTTTTCTTCTTCTTTTCGCTGGATTTGAGTAACTTCCCCTTTCTCTTTCTTGGTACGCGTAAAACCTGTTTTTTTTTTTTTGCGGGAACGCGTAGAATCTGGTTGAAGACATGCATTACGATTTCAACTTCAGAACTGCTCCACGAATGATTCTCTGGCGTTAAAATTGCAGTCAGCGCAACTGTTTTAAACATTTTAATTTTTTGCATTTTTTAAATTTTGTAAAAATTATAGAAACTACAATAATGTGTTATAAATAATATACATATAAATAAGATAAACTACATTGGAATGTTCGTATAACATCAAAACATACCCACATACTAATTTAACAAAAATCCATTTAATTAAAGTTATGACTATAACACAAAACAATCGTGTGGCTAAACTGAATTGTAGTCAGTGCGTACAATTTCAGCATTTTATTTTTTTGCATTTTAAAATTTTGTAAATTATAATGATGTGTTATAAATAATATACATATAAATAAATAAATTACATTAAAAATGCTCATATAACATCAAAACATATCCCCATACTAAATTTAACAAAAACCCATATAATTAACTTATGTATTAAAAAACAATGATTTAAAACGTGGCACATATAAAGTAAATATTAAATTACTTTTAGATTATATATATATTTAAATAAATTGGTATATATGTTAATTTTTCCCTGATTTTGAATATCATATTCATCTAGTATATAACAGTGATCATGGTTTAAGAAAATTTTAGGTTGTTTCAAAATGAGTTCATGTGTTTTAATAAATTTTGTGTGTTTTCGAAAGTTTTTACATATTTCTAACTAAAATTAAATATTAAATATGTATGAAAAATAAATACGAGCCTAGTATGCCATCGGATTGCCGATTCTGATTGTGTACTATTTCAATCATATAATTTTTTTTATAATTCATAATATTTTAAATTGTATGAATGTCCTAAAATGACACATGAATTCTCTTTAAAATGACATGAACCTTTTGAATTATGCATAGTGTAATTATACTTTTTAAACAAGAGACGTCTTGTGTTGGGGTGGTATGCCCGGGTATTTAACTTGTTGTATTTTGTTTATGGGATTAAAGTTCTTAATTTATATTTGTGCCTAAAGTACTATAAGGCTTATATATCTTAATGTGTTGTCAAATCTGACTCTGTGTGCGGGATAGCCAACCTCATGGGTAACCTGTAGGTTGTGAGTTTGAAACTCAGGATTACCATTTTTCTTTTATGTACAATTTCTCTAGAGCAACTTTTTCTTGAGAGAAGAAAATATCGAGGGGATTTTCGCAAAAAGATAGACCACATGCCCTGCCCTCCCCTTCGTGTCACTGACAGCGGGCCTCACGCCGAGTTGGCACACCTAGTCAACGCAGTAGGCGTATACAACACCGTATTTGCATCGTCAAGCCAAGTTCTTGAAGCACTTATATGTACACCATAAGTTCTAGCACTAAAGTGATCATTTGTGCCAAGTTCTAGCACATGTGGTGTAACTGACTCCACTATATAATGGGCAACTTGCATTATACTAGTACTTATATTTATTATATGGACCAATTCGTGCGTCGGTTTTATTAAGGAACCAAATAAATTGTTCTTGTTTGTTTCCTCTCATTTTGGAACCGATGGCGCAAACACGTAATCCTAAAATACGCGGCTAGGCTGTACGCAAGCTTTTTTTAGAGAAAAGACGTCGGCCGAGCCCCGAAGAGCTCGAACCTAGCCCGACATTGAATTAGCAAAGCCCTCAATCGGCCAGGATTACATAGTAGCAACATACACAAAGGGAGAAAGCGGGAAAAAAGGATAAATGGTGCAAAGAAGAACAACTCTAAGGCAACAACCAGAGCGGGCAAGAACACACCACGCTGTTGCCAACGACCGCCGCTACACCTACACCAGCTAACCCATTAAGGCCACGGAGGAGGGTACCACCATGCGAGTATTGTGATTGCTGACTGCCACCGAAGGGCCAGACATGGGCAACAAAGATTTGTCTCTGCTGCCGCAAAGGGCCACTACCCTTTCACCCAGGCTCGATGGGTGCTGCACCGGCGACCAACGGAGTGGTTCCCCAAGAACCCAAATCAAGGTGTCCAAGCAGCCCAAGGGAAGACATCAGGAGCAGACCCACACGCAACGGGGACCCTACCACCCAAGCACCGCCGGGAGCGGCAAGACGGAATGCCAAATGAGAGATGCCGAACGAAGCCGCCGAACCACGGAGAAGGCCAAGAATGGAAGCAACAATACATCGGTCAAGGTTAGGAATCGCCGGAAACCACAGGTGCCGAGAGGAAACTGATCCCCTCACACCGACGACCGGGACCATCTGCACCAAGAACCGAGCAGTCTGCCGAAGACGAATCCTGGCCACCACACTTCATCATCGAACCGCCGCCAACACCACCACCGCTCGAGCAGACCCCAACGACGCCTTCGGGAAGGAACACGCCACCACGGTGCCGTCGTCGCATGGAACAGGGGGTCTGAGGCTTTCACCTGAGCTCCAGGGAGGGGTGGGAGGAAGTGAAGGAAATATGCCCTAGAGGCAATAATAAAGTTGTTATTTTATATTTCCTTATTCATGATAAAGGTTTATGAAAGTGCGTTATATCGACTAGAGGGGGGGTGAATAGGCGATTTTTATGAATTCTTCACTGAGGAATTTGCAGGTGAGGAAATTCCTTAGGTAAGAACTACTTGCAGCGGAATAAGTACTCAAAAGAAAACATAACAGAACACAAGCATGGTCATCATGATGAAATGAAGACAAGCACAGAGTACAGAAAGCGTAAACACAGGATAGCACAGGATGAAGACAAACAGACTGAAGAAATTGAACTGAGGAAATTGAGAAAGTCTCCAGTCAAAGTCTTCAAACAGATATGAACAAGCACACAACACAGTTAAGAGGAAATGAAAGAGTTGAAGAAATAGAACCAGTAAGCTTGGTGAAGACAATGATTTGATAGACCAGTTCCAACCGCTGTCTCAGTTGTACGTCTGGTTGGAGCGGCTAGGTATTTAAACCTGAGGACACACAGTCCCGGACACACAGTCCTCACCGTATTCTCCTTGAGCTAAGGTCACACAGACCTCGCCCAATCACTCGTGGTAAGTCTTCAGGTGACTTCCAAACCTTCACAAACTCGGTCACTCGGCAATCCACAATTCCTCTTGGATGCTCTAGACCATGACGCCTAACCGTCTGGAAGAAGCACAGTCTTCAAAGGTAACAAGCGTCGGATCCACATAGGATCAATCTCTTCAGTGATGCTCAATCACTTGGGGTTTGTAGGTGTTTGGGTTTGGGTTTTCCTCACTTGATGATTTTCGCTCAAAGTCCTCGGAGGATGGGATGCACTCAATTGACAAGTGTCAGTTTCTTTCGGAGCAGCCAACCAGCTAGTGGTTGTAGGGGGCGGCTATTTATAGCCTAGGGAGCAGCCTGTCATGATAAGACATAAATGCCCTTCAATGATATGACCGTTAGGTGGGTAGATATTTTGGGACAGCTGGCGCATAGCACAGCAACGGTCGGAAATTTGAGTATCAAATTCCTCAGGGCTATCATGTTCCTCACTGTGTAGGCAATTCGCACTGGCGAATTCCTAACTCCTCAGTCAGAACAAATTCATCAGAGACCAGAAGAACTTCGTCTCTGTCACTGAAGAATATGACTGAACTGTATGAGATTTCCAATGGCTTCACTCGAAGGGATTGGTAGGTGTAGGATTTTGAGTTGAGCATCACATGGAAATTTTTCCTTAGTATTTCCTCGACCCCCTTTAACAGTACGGTGTTTCCTATGACTCAAGAAAGAGAAAATGAAACTACGAAAACAAAATTCTTCATGCTTCATGTTCCTCAAATGAATACCAAGTCTTCAAGGTCACATCAATTTCTTCACCTTCAAAGTCTTCAGAAATCCAAAGTCTTCAGTCGAAGAACTTCATTTTTAGGGGTTGACTTTCTCTGTAAATATCAAACTCCTCATAGACTTATGGACCTGTGTACACTCATAAACACATTAGTCCCTTAACCTATAAGTCTTCAATACACCAAAATCACTAAGGGGCACTAGATGCACTTACAATCTCCCCCTTTTTGGTGATTGATGACAATATAGGTTAAGTTTTCAACGGGGATAAACATATGAAATGTAAATACTGATATTGAGGAATTTGATTGCAAGATATATAAGAACTCCCCCTGAAAATGTGCATAGTGAGGAATTTGCTTTTCAAGCAATGCACACTTGAAGAATAGAATCATGGAGAACTCCCCATATATCTTGTAATTCATACACGCATTTGACATAATATATGAAGAATTTGAAATGCATGATGAAATATGGTGACTGATGTAATTCAGCATGCGTGCATAAACATTAATGAGGAATAAGCATGCAGAAAAAAACAGCAAAAGTATCAGGCCACCATAGAGTTTAAGTTTACAACTCGATCCAGCAAAGTCATCAGAAGAACGAGAGTTGTAACTTAAGAAAAACGCCCATATAAGATAGACCCGCTTGAAGACTAACTCAAATTTCTACCCCTTTGTCATCGAATGACCAAAAGAATCGAAACTAAGGACTAACGCCCGTGAAGAATATCAAGTTGATGAAGGAGCGCCAGCGTTGTTGGGGTCGTTTGTTGATGTAGGGCCTGCCGCAGTGTCGTCCAAGTCTTCATGCTCATCGGTGTCGCGTGATGAAGAATAGGAGCGGTCCACCAAGGAAGGAACCTTGACCTTCTTGTATTTCTTCGGTGGAGGAGCAGACCGGTCAAAATCTTCCTTGAGACCCATTTTCTTCAGATCTTCTGCGCTATAAATGTGAGACAGAATAGCCCAGGTACGGTTGAAGGTTTCGTGGAGGTAGTAATGGTTTTTCTTCACTGCATTGTGGGTAGCAGTCATGTTGTGAAGAATTGAACCAAACTGACGCTTGACCCATTTGTGATTGCGATCAACCTTCTGGTGAAGACTGAGGAGAAGCTCACGATCGGTCATCACCCTGGGAGCGTTGGCGACAGAGTCATAAGTGGTAGAGTCATCATTGGTGGAATAAGATGCAGCTTTGCGAAATTGACCATCCAATGGACGAATGCCTTCATCAATAACAGCAGTAGCCTTGCACTTGTCATCAGCTGAGGAATAGGTCTGCTTGAGGACTTCAATCGGGGGCAAGTAGCCGAGGTGATTCTGAAAATCAGCCTTGTAGTTGAGTGAAGACCTTGTTCTGATGAATCTCATATGGTGACATAATCCACGGAGCATAAGGCTTCAACTCAAATGGTGACATTGCGGCATTTGCCAACTTCCTCATGAAGAAATCATGGAAGTTGACGGGAACGCCATGCATGATATTGAAAAGCAGATTCTTCATGATGCCAACGACTTCTTCTTCAGTCGAGTCGTGGCCCTTGATAGGACTCAATGTCTTTGTCAGAATGCGATAGACAGTCCGAGGCACATATAATAATTCCTTCATGAGGAATTTGATTCTTGGGGCCTGACCTGGCTTCAATGGCTTCATCAGCACTTGCATATAGTGGTTAGTAAGCTCAGGCTCTTGGTACATGCAACGATCAGCTTCAAGGGGAGGACTGAGAGGCAAAGCATGAAGCAATTCAGTAGTTGGTGCCTTGTAGTGAGTGTTTTCAGCCATCCAGTCCAGCACCCATGAATTCACATCTTCAGAGTCTCCGGTGATGTGCAGCGTTGCATAGAATTAAAGAATGAGTTCTTCATTCCAATCATAGATGTCAGTGCAGAAATTTAACAGTCCAGCGTCATGAAGAACACTGAGGACTGGCACGAAGCACGACAGAGATTCCATATCCACGTGAAGAATGTGCTCATGATCGAAGACTTTGTCTTTGTTGAACAACACTGAGGAATAAAAATTAGCCTGGCTGGCAGTCCAGAAACGCCTCTTCCTAATGCGAGCAGAGTCATAGGGGTTGTAATCAGTTTTGAATTTTTGCTTCCTTGAGAATGGATCCTTGGGCTTGGGTTGAGGAGTGTCGGTCAGTTGCATCACAACCTCATTAATCGCAATCTCAGGTTCTTCAGGCTGAGGAATTTCTGGTTCCTCTTCAGTGGCAGTCTGCGCCTTCAATGATTCAGCAGCAACATTTTCTTCAACACTAGTGGCTGGAATTTCTTCATGTACAGACGGAGTGGGGTGAGTTTCTTCAGAGCCTAATGGAACAGTATGTGCAGGGGACTGAGGGATTTGTTGCAATGGTGTGAACAGAGGGGAGTTGGGATGCTGACTATCCCAAAAATCATCATTCATCAATGGAGTAGTACTCCCAATGTCCACGTCAGAATTTTGTTCATCCAATTCCTCAACACCGGCCTCTTCAGCAGTGAACTGAGGCATGGGTGAGGAGACAATTGGGGTTGAAGGGATTGCGTCCGCTTCAATTTCTTCATCCATCTGCTATGAGGAAGCATCAGAGGGAATGTCTTCATCAAATCCGCTGGGGATCACATATTCTTCATCGAAAGGGACGATTTCCTTTGATGGCATGCTGGAAACAGGAACAACATCAATTGGATTTGCAAATGAGTTTGTCAATTTCTTCATCTTCTTCGGTGCTGAAGAACCTGATGAAGTTGATGCTTTCCTTTTCCACACCGTTGCACGCTCTGCAGCCTTGGTTTTCTTCACATCTAATGCAGATGGAAGGATCGGAGTTGGAGTAGGCGCAGGAGGAGCAGAGGAATCTGGTTGGATTTCTTCAGGCACAACTGATGCAGTTGCCCTGACTTCTTCATTTTCTTCAGGCGCACCACTAGTGGATGCCCTGGCAATTTCTTGAGCGGCTGGAATGCAGTCATCAGCCCTGGAACTCACATTTTATTCAGCAGCCTGATTTTCATCAGCGGTGCTAGCGTGCTCTTCTGTTGGTTGAGCGGATGCTTCGGCTTGAGGAATTTCTGGTTGCGATGGAGCTGCAACCTTTGAAGTGAATTTCTCAGTCAGTTTTACAAACCTGACCTTGGCTCCTTGCCAATCAGCATAGTAAGCATTGAAGTCATCACTGAGGCCTTTGATTTCACCCTGAATCTTCACTAGATCTTCAGTTGTCATAGCGACAACGTTTTTCTTCAGGAAGCGCTCCTTCCTGTACTGAGCTTTCTTCAGTTGCCTTGCCTTCTCAAATTTCCATTTCTCTTCTTCAATGAAGGCAGTCAAGACATGACTTTGACCTGGTGTGAGGTTCATCTCCGGCAAAGGAGTGTTGGGTCCTTGTGCCATAAGTCAATGAAGTCTAGGATCAGCTTCGGATCCAAAAGCAGCGGCACATTGCTTCCTTTGGCACTAGCGGCCTTGACTTGTCTGTCTCTGATGATTTCAGCAAGTTCTTCATCATCAACCTCATCATAATCAGAGGGCACTTGGAAAGCAACCTGCTTCTTGTGAGGACTTGGTCGAGGACCTCGTCCAGCAGTGGTCTTCTTCTTCAGCAGAGAGGGGACAACTAAGGAACTTGGAGCAGCTAAGGAACTTGCAGAGGCTCCTGAGGCAATAGATATGCCTGTAGTCCTTTGGCACATGGCGAGATGCACAGGTGCTGAGGATTTGGTCGGAGCAGCCGAAGACTTTGGCGGAGGAGCTGAGGACTTTGGAGGAGCAGGAGCAGTTTGAGGATTTTGCCGTGAGGGCTTTGAGGAATCTGGCCGTGAGGGCATTGAAGGTGAAGCACTTGGCTTATGCGCAGGCTTCTTTGCCATGGCCTTCTTCGTCTTGCTAGCAGAGGCCTCAGCAGAGGATGCAGCAGCAGCAGCAGCAGAGTCTTCGTTAAATTTCCTCACTGCTTCTCTGGCTTGTCTAGCCAACTTGGCCTGGTGCTTGGCCCATTCATCAGGATAATCCTCACCGCGCTTGAAGCTGGTGGGATCTGCTTCTTGGCCAGGTGCCAATGGAGGTCTTGGGCATGGAGGATTGAGTGTGAATTTCTTCATGTATTTTGGAGTAACATATTTGTACTCCCTCCACTCTCTTGCCCATCTCCTCTCTATCTTTTGAATGGGCACCTTGCGCTGATTTTTATCTTCTTCAGGGGGTGTGCAGTACCCAACATAGATGTCCTCAGGGATTTCAAAAGCAGTATTGATCTCAGGCCTTTTTCCTCCTTTCTATGGCTTCTTTCCATCATCCATTTTCTTCAGATGAGGAATTTGAACAATGGAATTCTCTGAAGAAGTATGCAACTTTTCTTCGAGAAACGCTGCAAATGAGTTAAGTTGATGAGAACCTAGTGATTCAGCAGCGGACATGAGTACCTGTGAACAGAGTATAGTTGCGAGGAATTTGGAGAGGTCATATGCGTTCTCAGAGGTTTTTCAAAAAGAACAAGTTTGAAGAATTTGACCAGATGAGTCTTGAAGAATTTCACTAAGCGTTCTTTGTCTTAGGTTCCAGAGTTGTACAGATCAGAAATCCACACAATTGAGGAATCTTGAAGAAAAATATAGCTTAGAGAAATGAATCAAGAACAGATGACATGAGAGGTGTTTAGTGTGTGAAGAATTTGAATAATAAACACCTTTGAAGATTTTGTAGAAATCATTTGAATCAAAGAGGGCAGTAAAAGTAACTTTTAATTACCCTGGACGAAGAACACGACGAACTGGGATGTGGAGATGTGAAGTTCATCAGTGCAGATCTTCCACGCCCTAACTCGGCGGAGGAAGACAGCTACGGCGGCGGCGGAGTGAAGAAATCCGCGGCCGGCGCGAGTACGACGGCGACGAGGTCGAGGCTGTGAAGCTCTTCCTCACCGGCGACGATGAAGTAGCGGCGGCGCTAGGGTTTGAGAAGCTCGAGCGGGAGTGAGATCGAGCGGAGTAAAAGAGAAGCGAGGAAGGGAAGAGGTATTTATAGCCACGGTGAAAAACTGTTCGCCCGAAGAAATTGGACGAACGTGCCCCTGACCCTTCTCATTCGCTTGACATGTGTCACCCACGTACTGAGAAGTGGAGATCGTGTGAGATCGTGGGTGAATAGATAAGTGTTTTCGAGGGATGCGGAACGATTTGAGCGGCAAAACCGAAAATTTTGGATAAGATAAGTTTTAACGTTCCGTTCGCAAATTCTTCACCTAACAAGGACACAGTGAAGATTTTGAACGAGTTTCAAATAGAACGCACATGAAGAATTTGTGAATAGATTGGGTTGAGTTTAGCATAGAGGGGGAAGGGTCCGATCACATTCACTTAGTAGAAAAAGCAACTTGAAGAAATAACAATAAGTGAATGCTATAGAGGACATAAACTCATATATATATATATATATATATATATATATATATATATATATATATATATATATATATAGCCAATGAAGAAAAACGATGGAAAAGGTGAAGACAATGGAAAGTTGAAGAACATGAACAACTCAGGAAAAACTCAAATTAAAGATTTTCAACTTTTGTGGTGGCGTGACCCACTGTATAAGAATGATGATTTCACACACCGCGTACAATTGACGTAGGGTTCCGAGAATCAAATTCTTCATTAATTTCTTCACACTTAGAGTGTTATTCTTCATTGATTGAAGAAAAACGTTTCTTCATGTGTTGCACATCTAAGTCATCAATTTTGCATAAGTGTTAGGATGAGTGTCCTTTTCAAAAAACATTCGAAGATTCTAAGATATTTAGCTCACACCGCAACTTGCTAAATCTCTTCAAATCCAAGGGCTTTGTGAAGATATCAGCTAGCTGTTCTTCAGTCTTCACATGCTCAATAGAAATGTCGCCCTTCAACACATGATCGCGAAGAAAACGATGACGAATCTGAATGTGCTTTGTCTTCGAGTGCTGAACTGGGTTGTGAGCAATCTTGATGGCACTCTCATTGTCATAGAAGAGAGGAACATTCTTCACGTTGACGCCGTAGTCCTTGAGAGTTTGCTTCATCCACAACAATTGAGCACAGCAAGAACCAGCAGCAATGTACTCAGCTTCAGCAGTAGACAGTGATACACAGTTCTGTTTCTTCGAGGACCAACAGACCAAAGATCATCCGAGGAAATGACATGTACCAGATGTTGACTTGCGGTCCACACGATCACCAGCATAGTGAGAGTCAGAATATCCAATGGGATCAAAAGCCGAGCCCTTGGGGTACCATAATCCAAGTGTTGGTGTGTGAGCTAGATATCGAAGAATATGCTTCACAGCCTTATGGTGTGATTCCTTCGGTGTAGCTTGAAATCGGGCACATATGCAAACACTAAGCATAATATCTGGCCTAGATGCACATAAATACAATAAAGAACCAATCATGGAGCGGTATACCTTTTGATCGAAGTCAATACCATTTTCATCAGTGCACAGATGGCCATTTGTGGGCATAGGAATTTTGACGTCTTTGCAATCTTGCATCCCGAATTTCCTCAGTACATCCTTGAGGTATTTCTCCTGAGATATGAATATGCCATTGCGCTGTTGACGAATTTGAAGACCTAAGAAGAATTTCAACTCTCCCATCATAGACATTTGATATTCTTCACTCATCATATAGGCAAATTCATCACTATAACGTTGGTCAGTACAGCCAAAGATGATATCATGAACATATATTTGGCTCACAAATAATTCATCATCATATGATTTAGTGAAAAGTGTAGGGTCGAGTGAACCGGGTTTGAAGCCTTTCTTCATGAGGAATTCCTTCAAAGTATCATACCACGCCCGAGGGGCCTGCTTGAGGCCATAGAGGGCCTTATTGAGTCTGAAGACTTTGTCAGGATGCTTAGGATCTTCAAAACCTGGGGGTTGAGCAACATATACTTCTTCCTCAAGCTTACCATTGAGGAATGCACTTTTCACATCCATTTGATATAAAGTGATATCATGATGGTTAGCATAAGCAAGTAATATGCGAATAGCCTCAAGTCTAGCAACATGTGCAAAAGTTTCATCGAAATCAATTCCTTCAACCTGTGTGTAGCCTTGAGCTACAAGCCGTGCCTTATTCCTCACCACAAGGCCATTTTCATCTTGCTTGTTGCGGTAGATCCACTTTGTGCCAATGATATTGTGCTTGCGAGGATCTGGACGTTTGACCAGTTCCCAGACGTTGTTGCTCGAATTGATGTAATTCTTCTTGCATGGCCTGAATCCACTCAGACTCCAGAAATGCTTCATCTACCTTAGTGGGCTCTGTAATAGAGACGAAAGCATAGTGCCCACAAAAGTTAGATAAATGTGAAGCTCTTGAGCGTGTGAGAGGACCTGGTGCTTCAATGTCATCGATGATCTTTTCAATTGGCACTTCTTTTGCAACGCGAGGATGAGCTAATTGTCGTCGAGGAATTTGATCAGCATTTTCTTCAGCATTTTCTTCAGGTGCATTAGCTCGACGTTCTTCATGTTCTGGAATGAATTCTTCAGCAGATTCTTCGGTCGAAATGACATCCTCAGTAGCCTTGAACTTGATAGTTTCCTCAGGTGCTGGTTCATCTATCACAGAAGGTAGGTGCTCTCTTTGCGAGCCATTAGTTTCATCGAACCGCACATCTACAGTTTCAACAACCTTGTGAAGAACGTTGTTGAAGACCCTGTAGGTGTGCGAGTCCTTTCCGTAACCAAGCATAAAACCTTCATGTGCTTTCGGTGCAAATTTTGAGTTGTGATGAGGATCTCTAATCCAGCATTTAGCACCGAAGACTTTGAAATAACTCACATTGGGTTTCTTGTCAGTGAGGAGTTCATAGGCAGTCTTCTTGAAGAATTTGTGAAGATATACTCTATTGATGATGTGGCACGCAGTATCAATTGCATCAATCCAGAAACGACGAGGTGTTTGGTATTCATCAAGCATAGTGCGAGCCATCTCAGCAAGAGTCTTGTTCTTGCGCTCCACGACGCCATTCTGCTGAGGAGTATAAGGAGCAGATAACTCATGAGTAATACCAAGTTCATCAAGATAGTCATCAAGACCAGAATTCTTGAACTCAGTTCCATTGTCACTTCTGATGTGCTTGATCTTCACACCAAAGTTGGTTGAAGCCCTCGAGGAAAATCGTTTGAAGACTTCCTGCACTTCATGTTTGTAAGTAACAATGTGTACCCATGTGTAACGAGAGTAATCATCAACAATAACAAAGCCATATTGAGATGCATCATTTGAAACTGTAGAATAATGATTAGGACCAAAAAGATCCATGTGAAGCAATTCAAATGGTCGAGTAGTGGTCATGATAGTCTTCGCTGGATGCTTAGCCTTTGTCATCTTTCCAGCTTCACAGGCTCCGCATAAGTGATCCTTGAGGAATTTGACATTCTCAATGCCAATGACGTGCTTCTTCTTCGCAAGCGTGTGCAAATTCCTCATGCCTGCATGACCAAGTCGTCGATGCCATAGCCAGCCTTCTGAAGCTTTTGCAAGTAGACACACGGCTGGTTGTGGTCCTGTAGAGAAATCAACAATATACAAGTCTCCTCTCCTAAAGCCTTCAAAGAAATTGGAATTGTCAGCTTCCATGATCACAACACAATGATACTTGCCAAAGACAACAGCCATATCGAGATTGCAAAGCATTGAGACAGACATGAGGTTGTATCCTAAGGACTCGAGAAGCATGACTTTGTCCATGTTTCGATCCTTTGAGATCGCAACCTTACCTAGACCCAATACCTGACTTTTGCCTTTGTCAGCGAAGATGATATGCTTCAGATGCGATGCAGATAAGGGAGCATCAATCAATAGATTCTTGTCACCAGTCATGTGATTTGTACATCCACTATCGAGGACCCACTCATTGGCTTTGGGTTGATCATCCTGCAGATGAATTAGTGCAACTTACGAACTTCATATACTTCATCAGTGAAGAATATGACATCAATTCATCAGATCAATTTCATCAAGCAATGCAACAGATAAAGCAGTATGAGGACGTGAGAAATGAGAGTTCATTTCTTCATGATTAGCCTGCGTCCTTTCAGGCACCTTTCAGGTCTCCAGCAAATTCTTCAGACGTTCACGCATGTCTGGAGAGCTAACCCTGCATAAGAGATTAGTTCTTTTTCTTCACCACCCACATCTGAAGGGGTGGCAAAGAGTTCATCACTCTGCGAGCTTCATACGAAAAAGGCGGCATAGAAGCCAGTCCATTTCGTTTCACATAAGAGGAGTTAGGGTAAGCATATGAATAAGCAGAGAAATTCTTCGAGGACTTATGAACATAATGGTTAGAAGAGTAATGCTCATATTCATAGCCCTTAGCTCTTCCCTGTGAAACAGAGGTGTTAGCACGATGATAATCATATGAGGACTTTGATCCTTTTGAGGAATATGATCCTCATGAGGAATTTGGTCCATATGAGGATTTGGATCCATATGAAGAGTTTGATCTGAGGTTCCTGTTCTTCACTGGTGGTGTCATGAGGACATTCACCTGAAGAATTTCAAGGCACTTTTTGGGAACCCAGATTTTCTTCATAGGGGAACCGTTCCTGCAGTTAGTACCAACATATCTAGCAAATACTTCACTATTCTGATTTTTGAACAGTTTATAGTTGGAGTCAATTGACTCATCAGAAGAATGAGGAGAACCACATGTAAAGCCATATAGATTAGATGGATCTACTGGAGGTCCCTTTCCAGCAACCCATGAGGTTTTGGGGTACTTCTCAGGCTTCCAATATGTACCATCAGCATCGAGTTTCCTCTCAAAGGCAATACCCTCTTTCCTAGGATTCCTGTTGAGGATCTGCTTTTTAAGCACATCACACAGAGTCTGATGCCCTTTGAGGCTTTTGTACATGCCTGTCATGTACAATTCCTTCAGCCCTGCATCATCAGTGATACTAGCAATGTCCTCAGATGAGGAATTAGTGATAGCAGAGACAGTTGAAGAATTTGTAGCATTAGAAGCATTTGAACATTCAGGTGAAGAATTAGCAGATTCACGTTCAATGCATTTCAAACATGGAGGAACAAATTCTTCCTGAGCAGCGCTGATTTGTTGAGCAAGTAATGAATCGCGCTCCTTCTGAAGATCTTCATAACTCACTCTTAGCTTTTCAAGATCTTGCTTTCTCTGAAGAAATTCATAAGAAAGCTTCTCATGATCAGATAAGAGAGTGTTATGATGACCTTGAAGGGTGTCAAACTTAGACTGATGTCTCTGAAGACTCTCAGCCAAAGCTTTCGACTGATCCATTTCTTCACCCAACATATCATCACTCTTATTTAGCATGTATTGAACTTTTTCCAAAGCTCTTTGTTGTTTAGTGGCAAGGGAAGCAAGTTTGACATAGCTGGGTCCAAATTCATCATTGGATTCAGATAGATAGCATTCAGTTACCTTTGCATCTTTTGCCATAAGGCATGGTGTAGAAGATGATGATTCTGGTTCGAATGTCATCGCTTTGAGAGATTCCTTGAAGTCCTCAAACCAAGGATCATGACGGGTTCGATGACCTTCGTAGACCTCAGAGAGACGGTCCCAGATAAGCTTCGCATGATCGAGATGCATGATATTCCTCAACTCATTTTGAGACGGACAGGAGCAGATGGCGTCCTTCGCCGTGAGGTTGAGAAGAGTGTACTTGCGAATGTCATCAGCTTCCGCCATCTTGCACAGACCGGTCAGACCAATCTCAGTGACGGTCCACAGCTCACTGTTCATCGCCATGAGGCGCTTCTTCATCATGGCCTTCCACTTGGGATACTCGTGACCGTCAAAGATGGGGCATGACACAGTTTTCATTCCTGTGGTCGACATAACTAAAACTCCAGGCGGTTAAACCAAAATCACACAAAACAAGGGAGTAACTTGCTCTGATACCAATTGAAAGTGCGTTATATCGACTAGAGGGGGGGGTGAATAGGCGATTTTTATGAATTCTTCACTGAGGAATTTGCAGGTGAGGAAATTCCTTAGTGAAGAACTACTTGCAGCGGAATAAGTACTCAAAAGAAAACATAACAGAACACAAGCATGGTCATCATGATGAAATGAAGACAAGCACAGAGTACAGAAAGCGTAAACACAGGATATCACAGGATGAAGACAAACAGACTGAAGAAATTGAACTGAGGAAATTGAGAAAGTCTTCAATCAAAGTCTTCAAACAGATATGAACAAGCACACAACACAGTTATGAGGAAATGAAAGAGTTGAGGAAATAGAACCAGTAAGCTTGGTGAAGACAATGATTTGGTAGACCAGTTCCAACTGATGTCTCAGTTGTACGTCTGGTTGGAGCGGTTAGGTATTTAAACCTGAGGACACATAGTCCTCACCGTATTCTCCTTGAGCTAAGGTCACACAGACCTTGCCCAATCACTCGTGGTAAGTCTTCAGGTGACTTCCAAACCTTCACAAACTCGGTCACTCGGCAATCCACAATTCCTCTTGGATAATCTAGACCATGACGCCTAACCGTCTGGAAGAAGCACAACCTTCAAAGGTAACAAGCGTCGGATCCACGCAGGATCAATCTCTTCAGTGATGCTCAATCACTTTGGGTTTGTAGGTGTTTGGGTTTGGGTTTTCCTCACTCGATGATTTTCGCTCAAAGTCCTTGGAGGATGGGATGCTCTCAAATGACAAGTGTCAGTTTCTCTCGGAGCAGCCAACCAGCTAGTGGTTGTAGGGGGCAGCTATTTATAGCCTAGAGAGCAGCCCGACATGATAAGACATAAATGCCCTTCAATAGTATGACCGTTAGGTGGGTAGATATTTTGGGACAGCTGGCGCGTAGCACAGCAACGGTCGGAAATTTGAGTATCAAATTCCTCAGGGCTATCATGTTCCTCACTGTGTAGGCAATCCGCACTGGCGAATTCCTAACTCCTGAGTCAGAACAAATTCCTCAGCGACCAGAAGAACTTCGTCTTAGCACTGAAGAAATTGACTGAACTATATGAGATTTCCAATGGCTTCACTCGAAGGGATTGGTAGGTGTAGGATTTTGAGTTGAGCATCACATGGAAATTTTTCCTTAGTATTTCCTCGACCACCTTTAACAGTACGGTGTTTCCTATGACTCAAGAAAGAGAAAATGAAACTACGAAAACAAAAGTCTTCACGCTTCATGTTCCTCGAATGGATACCTAGTCTTCAAGGTCACACCAATTTCTTCACTTTCAAAGTCTTCAGAAAGTCTTCAGTTGAAGAACTTCATTTTTAGGGGTTGACTTTCTCTGTAAATATCAAACTCCTCATAGACTTATAGACCTGTGTACACTCATAAACGCATCAGTCCCTTAACCTATAAGTCTTCAATACACCAAAATCACTAAGGGGCACTAGATGCACTTAAATTTTATTATTCATGCTAGAATTGTATTGATCGGAAACTTAAATACATGTGTGAATACATAAACAAACACCTTGTCCCTAGTGAGCCTCTACTAGACTAGCTCGTTGATCAAAGATGGTTAAGGTTTCTTAACCATGGTCATGAGTTGTCATTTGATAACAGGATTACATAATTAGGAGAATGATGTGATGGACCAGACCCATCCATTATCTTAGCATAATGATCATTCAGTTTTATTGCTATTGCTTTCTTCATGTCAAATACATATTCCTTCGACTATGAGATTATGCAACTCCCGGATACCGGAGGAATACCTTGTGTGCTATCAAACGTCACAACGTAACTAGGTGATTATAAAGATGCTCTACAGGTATCTCCGAAGGTGTTTGTTGAGTTGGCATAGATCGATATTAGGATTTGTCACTCCGAGTATTGGAGAGGTATCTCTGGGCCCTCTCGGTAATACACATCATAAGCTTGCAAGCAAACGACTAAAGAGTTAGTCACAAGGTGATGTATTATGGAACGAGTAAAGAGACTTGCAGGTACTGAGATTGAACTAGGTATAGAGATAGCGACGATCGAATCTCGGGCAAGTAACATACCGATGACAAAGGGAATTACGTATGTTGTCATAACGGTTCGACCGATAAAGATCTTCATAGAATATGTAGGAGCCAATATGTCACGCCCAATATGCGATACTATCCTAAAGAGACTCGAAGGTCCCACCAAGGATAGAACCGCATATTGAAACGCTTTTGCAAGGTGGATATCATTACATCAACATTACATAGTAGAAGGGGATACATACACGGCATACAAATGCCGCAAGAATACATCAATACATCATACCTAAGATCAACATCCGACTACGGATGAAACATAAACAGAAACTCAAACGACATCCACCCTGCTAGCCCAGGCTGCCGACCTGGAACCTATCCCCTGATCGAAGAAGAAGCAGAAGATGAACTCCAAAACAAGTAACATCGCTCTCGCGTCATGATCATCGCATAACCTGTACCTGCAACTGTTGTTGTAGTAATCTGTGAGCCACGAGGACTCAGCAATCCCATTTCCATGGGTATCAAGACTAGCAAAGCTTAATGGGTAAGGAAGGGGTAAAGTGGTGAGGTTGCAGCAGCGACTAAGCAAGTATGGTGGCTAACATACGCAAATAAGAGCGAGAAGAGGAGCAACGGAACGGTCGTGAAGCTAGCAATGATCAAGAAGTGATCCTGAACTCCTACTTACGTCAAACATAACCCAGAAACCGTGTTCACTTCCCGGAGTCCGCCGAGAAGAGACCATCACGGCTACACACGCGGTTGATGCGTTTTAATTAAGTCAAGTGTCAAGTTCTCTACAACCGGACATTAACAAATTCCCATCTGCCACATAACCGCGGGCACGGCTCTCGAAAGTTTATACCCTGCAGGGGTGTCCCAACTTAGCCCATTATAAGCTCTCACAGTCAACGAAGGATATTCCTTCTCCCGGGAAGACCCGATCAGTCTCGGAATCCCGGTTTACAAGACATTTCGACAATGGTAAAACAAGACCAGCAAAGCCGCCCGATGTGTAGACAATCCCGATAGGAGTCGCACGTATCTCGTTCTCAGGACACACCGGATGAGCTAAGCGTACAGGTACCAACATAACCCAAGTTGCCAAGGGATGGTCCCGCACGGTGCTCTAGTTTGGACCAACACTTAGACAAGCACTGGCCCCGGGGGGGGGGGGGGTAAAATAAAGATGACCCTCGGGATGCGCGATTCCCAAGGGAAAAAGGCTAGGTGAGGCAAATGTAAAACCAAGGTTGGGCCTTGCTGGAAGAGTTTTATTCAAAGCGAACTGTCAAGGGGTTCCCATAAATCACCCAACCGCGCAAGGGACGCAAAATCAAGGAACATAACACCGGTATGACGGAAACTAGGGCGGCAAGAGTGGAACAAAACACCAGGCATAAGGCCGAGCCTTCCACCCTTTACCAAGTATATAGATTCATTAATTAAATAAGAGATATTGTGATATCCCAACAAAGTTCATGATATCCATGTTCCAACATGGAAAACAACCTTCATCTTCACCTGCAACTAGCAACGCTATAAGAGGGGCTGAGCAAAGCGGTAACATAGCCAAACAATGGTTTGCTAGGAAGGGTGACAAAGGTTAGAGGTTCATGGCAATTTGGGAGGCTTGAAGAGCAAGTGGTAGGTAACGCAGCATAGCGATAGAACAAGGCGACGCCATGTGGCGGAGAGGAAGAGGGCCGGCGCAGAAATCGATGGGGGTGGCGGCGCAGGCCTCTCAGGCGACGCCAAGTGGCGGAGAGGAAGAGGGCCGGCGCAGAAATCGATGGTGGTGGCCGCGCTGGAGGTTAGGGGAGGCTACGGGGCTAGGTTAGGGTAGGTTTAGGCCATTTCTGGCAGGGGGAGGGGTCTATATATAGTAAGGGGGGCTAGGGTTAGGGGATTAGCTCCGTTTCGGAGCCGTCCGATCTCGATCGGACGGTCTGGAGCGGAGGGGGTTAGGTAAGTGGGCTAGGAGGGATTAGTGGGCTGTGAAGAGAGGGCTTGGGCTGAGGGGAGAGAAGAGAAGTGCAGCCCGGCACGGTTTCGAAGACCGAAACGTCCGACGAATGTACCGGAAGCGGTACCGCTATATGTTTAACGGTTGGGCAGTCAAACGGACTCCGAATACGACGAAACTTGGCAGACGGTATACCTACAACACAACAACACCGCACGCCAACTTCCATCCCATTTCGAGAACATTTTTATGCCACTAATAAAATAATATTTTGGAGGTGCCTCAGGCGCGTGCGGGTGTGGTTGGGCTTAGAACGGACAACAGAGAGAACCGGGGAACCCGAACGGATGCAAGTTTTGAAAAATATGCAGATGCAATGCAGATGATGACATGGCAAAATGCAACACGCAAGCAAACGACATGGCAACAACGTCGAATAACTGAAAGACACCTGGTGCATCGGATCCGGGGCGTTACAACACTCCTCCACTAACAAGAGATCTCGTCTCGAGATCTTAGGACCGAGACGGAAGGAAAAACAGATGAGGTGAAGAAGAACATGTTGGAAATCGTAGCATAATTTAAAAAATTTCTACGCTCACCAAGATGCATCTATGGAGTCTACTAGCAACGAGGGGAAAGGAGTGCATCTAGATACCCTTGTAGATCGCGAGCGGAAGCGTTCCAATGAACGTGGATGACGGAGTCGTACTCGCCGTGATCCAAATCACCGATGACCGAGTGCCGAACGGACGGCACCTCCGCGTTCAACACACGTACGGTGCAGCGACGTCTCCTCCTTCTTGATCCAGCAAGGGGGAAGGAGAGGTTGATGGAGATCCAGCAGCACGACGGCGTGGTGGTGGATGTAGCGGGTCTCGGCAGGGCTTTGCCAAGCTTCTGCGAGAGAGAGAGAGAGAGGTGTTGCAGGGGAGGAGGGAGGCGCCCAAGGCTGTGTCTTGCTGCCCTGCCTGCCCCCCTTCATATAGGCCCCCTGGGGGGGCGCCGGCCCAGGGAGATGAGATCTCCAAGGGGGGGGCGGCGGCCAAAGGGGGGAAGGGGTGCCTTGCCCCCCAAGGCAAGGGGAAAGCTCCCCCTAGGGTTCCCAACCCTAGGCGCATGGGGGGAGGCCCAAGGGGGGCGCCCCAGCCCACTAAGGGCTGGTTACCTTCCACTTTCAGCCCACGGGGCCCTCCGGGACAGGTGGCCCCACCCGGTGGACCCCCGGGACCCTTCCGGTGGTCCCGGTACAATACCGGTAACCCCCGAAACTTTCCCGGTGGCCGAAACTGGACTTCCTATATATAATTCTTCACCTCCGGACCATTCCGGAACCTCTTGTGACGTCCGGGATCTCATCCGGGACTCCGAACAACTTTCGGGTTTCCGCATACATATATCTCTACAACCCTAGCGTCACCGAACCTTAAGTGTGTAGACCCTATGGGTTCGGGAGACATGCAGACATGACCGAGACGCCTCTCCGGTCAATAACCAACAGCGGGATCTGGATACCCATGTTGGCTCCCACATGTTCCACGATGATCTCATCGGATGAACCACGGTGTCAAGGATTCAATCAATCCGTATGCAATTCCCTTTGTCAATCGGTATGTTACTTGCCCGAGATTCGATCGTCGGTATCCCAATACCTTGTTCAATCTCGTTACCGGCAAGTCTCTTTACTCGTACCGCAATGCATGATCCCGTGACTAACGCCTTAGTCACATTGAGCTCATTATGATGATGCATTACCGAGTGGGCCCAGAGATACCTCTCCGTCACACGGAGTGACAAATCCCAGTCTCGATCCGTGCCAACCCAACAGACACTTTCAGAGATACCCGTAGTGCACCTTTATAGTCACCCAGTTACGTTGTGACGTTTGGCACACCCAAAGCACTCCTACGGTATCCGGGAGTTGCACGATCTCATGGTCTAAGGAAAAGATACTTGACATTGGAAAAGCTCTAGCAAACGAAACTACACGATCTTTTATGCTATGCTTAGGATTGGGTCTTGTCCATCACATCATTCTCCCAATGATGTGATCCCGTTATCAATGACATCCAATGTCCATAGTCAGGAAACCATGACTATCTGTTGATCAACGAGCTAGTCAACTAGAGGCTTACTAGGGACACGTTGTGGTCTATGTATTCACACATGTATTACGATTTCCGGTCAATACAGTTATAGCATGAACAATATACAATTATCATGAACAAATAAATATAATAATAACCTTTTATTATTGCCTCTAGGGCATATTTCCAACAGAACAAACCAGTGAGGATGAACAAAGTCAAGAACACTCGAGTAGGAAAGAGGAATGTTGAATGAGACAAGAAGCAAAAGCTCAATGAATAAGACTGAATTAAAAACCACTCCGGTTAGGACAAGATAGAAAAGGAATAATAACAAAGGAATTTATGCAGCACTCCGGCTGAACAAGGAAAGAATAGAACATGCACTTGAGAAATGGAACGATACTTGACTTGAGGTACAACACAAAACCTCCAGAAGACTTGAAAGAGTGGAATGAGAAGAACGGGGAAGAAGATGACAACTTCTACCATGAATGAAATAGAGAGCATCCTTAGAAGGAAACATTGAACGGAGTTGTTGGAAATTCAACAACAAAAGACTAAGCTTGTTGTGGACTTATGGGTAACATCTCAAAATTATGAGGTGGTAACCTACCACAAGCGGAAAAGATTGAAAAGCTGGGAAGAACGAGGAAATGCAAAACTCCACTTCAGAAGAATATGGAGAATTAATTGCACTTTGAGAAGCAAGAAGAAGATACTTGAGCTCCTTCGAGAAGAATCTTGATGAACACTTGAGGAATGAATTAAATCATGACGAGCCACCGTGAAGAACTCCGGTAACAAAAGGATGACGAGATAAAATTGAAGGATGAAAGGGATAAGATTAAATCCTTGCGATGATTTGGATGGAGGTTCGCGACGAAATCGGCGAGAAGCTTGGAACTCCGAAAAAGAAAAGATGAAAACACTTTGAACCGAGAAAGTGATAAGATGAACAATCTCCGAAAAGAAGAGATAAAACCATTTGAAGAAAGAAGAATAAGGATTACGTTATGCTTATCCTCCACCAATTAAATTGATGAGAAACAATGGATTTGCATACTACTTATTCTCGTTGGAAAGATTAAGGGGGGATATAGTGCAAAACTTGAGAAAGTCTTCGTGAACCACACGTAGGGCTGGAAAGAACGAATGAATTGATATGATAACAACAGAAAGAATCTTGAACGAGCCACCGTAGGAATTGAAACGAATGACGAAAAGAGAATGAATCACCGGAAAGAATTAGAGAAAGCAGGAAGATACTTGAGGGAATCTAGAGACAAGAGAACGAAGAGATCGCAAACTGATTAAAGAGCAAAACACCGGAAGAATATGGAGACGAACGAAAAGGCAAGAATATAGAATAATCGGAGAACGGATTTGAAAACTGAGAACGAAGAAATATTCTGAAATGGAGGCCTACGGATAATTGAGACGGAAAAACAGCTCCTGAAAAACTACGGATGGGTGAAAATAATTGCACGACTGGAAACAATTTGATAGGATAACCATCGAGCTAGCACCGCGAATTTCCGGGAGAACGGACAAGATTTAAGAGAAATTCTTCTTCGGCCTTCAAATGTTGAGAAAGACGACGAGAAATAACACCAAAATTGTTGAGATATTCCGGGAGAATGAAAAGCGAAGAGGTAGAGTCAACAATGAAAATAATTTGAAATCGATCTTGGAAAGGCATCTGACTGATGAAATTCATTCTTATGTCAACTTCGAAAGGAATTTGAGAATAACTCCGGGAAAATTAGAAGAGTCAGGTAAGATCCTGGGAAAGACCTGTGGGTTAGGGCCCACTAAAAAGAAACACCGTAGGAAAGTATTGTCGAATGAGAAATGATGCACCGGAACGATTGAAAGATTTGAATGAGGTGACAACCTCGAATTAGATGGATGCAAACACGAATCTTCTGAGATGTCTTCAACACTCTGGAAGGATCAACTGGCGAGAGGCGAACGAGCAAGGAAAACACTTGATCCAAGGGAAAGAATATGATCAACCCGAAAAAACTTGAATTGGATCCATCGGAAAAGGAAATGAGACGAACAATGACTAACTAGGCGAGAATTCACCGGTTGAGACAATTGAGGAAAGACTGAAGATACTCCGCACGAATGAAATTGATGCTTGAAAGAGACTCAGGCTCCGGGAATAAAAGGGGATGGGAAGGCGGGAAAACAACGGCACTTGGAAGGGGAAATCGTCGAATAGCTTTGAAGAGAAAACGCCGGTTGAAATCATTGAGGAAAGAATGCAAAGACTTCGCACGAGTAGGATGGGTACTCGATTACGGACTCCAGTTCCGAGAAGAAAAAGGGTGGGCGGGTGGGAAAAAGAAAGACAACTTCGGGTGGGGAAAAACAACGTCGGAAGAGAAATGCGCCAGATTGAAAAGAGGATGGACAACGAACGAAAACTAACCGCGTGATCCTGAAGAAAAATTTGAAGGGGAAGAGAAGTAAGTCGAAACACCTACGTCCGGATTTCTCACCAGAGCGACGAAGGGGCCGAGGAGTAAAAAGAATTCCTACTCTCCGATATAACTAGACTCAGAAAAAAAATCTTCTAGACTCAACAACGGCCAAACTACACGATCAATCAAGGGGGGCCCCTAGGGTCAGTCGAGGCTCTGATACCAACTTGTCACGCCCAATATGCGATACTATCCTAAAGGGACTCGAAGGTCCCACCAAGGATAGAACCGCATATTGAAACGCTTTTGCAAGGTGGATATCATTACATCAACATTACATAGTAGAAGGGGATACATACAAGGCATACAAATGCCGCAAGAATACATCAATACATCATACCTAAGATCAACATCCGACTATGGATGAAACATAAACAGAAACTCAAACGACATCCACCCTGCTAGCCCAGGCTGCCGACCTGGAACCTATCCCCTGATCGAAGAAGAAGCAGAAGATGAACTCCAAAACAAGTAACATCGCTCTCGCGTCATGATCATCGCATAACCTGTACCTGCAACTGTTGTTGTAGTAATCTGTGAGCCACGAGGACTCAGCAATCCCATTTCCATGGGTATCAAGACTAGCAAATCTTAATGGGTAAGGAAGGGGTAAAGTGGTGAGGTTGCAGCAGCGACTAAGCAAGTATGGTGGCTAACATACGCAAATAAGAGCGAGAAGAGGAGCAATGGAACGGTCGTGAAGCTAGCAATGATCAAGAAGTGATCCTGAACTCCTACTTACGTCAAACATAACCCAGAAACCGTGTTCACTTCCCGGACTCCGCTGAGAAGAGACCATCACGGCTACACACGCGGTTGATGCGTTTTAATTAAGTCAAGTGTCAAGTTCTCTACAACCGGACATTAACAAATTCCCATCTGCCACATAACCGCGGGCACGGCTCTCGAAAGTTTATACCTGCAGGGGTGTCCCAATTTAGCCCATTATAAGCTCTCATGGTCAACGAAGGATATTCCTTCTCCCGGGAAGACCCGATCAGTCTCGGAATCCCGGTTTACAAGATATTTCGACAATGGTAAAACAAGACCAGCAAAGCCGCCCGATGTGTCGACAATCCTGATAGGAGTCGCATGTATCTCGTTCTCAGGATACACCGGATGAGCTAAGCGTACAGGTACCGACGTAACCCAAGTTGCCAAGGGATGTTCCCGCACGGTGCTCTAGTTTGGACCAACACTTAGACAAGCATTGGCCCGGGGGGGGGGGGGTAAAATAAAGATGGCCCTTGGGATGCGCGACTCCCAAGGGAAAAAGGCTAGGTGAGGCAAATGTAAAACCAAGGTTGGGCCTTGCTGGAAGAGTTTTATTCAAAGCGAACTGTCAAGGGGTTCTAATAAATCACCCAACCGCGTAAGGGACGCAAAATTAAGGAAAATAACACTGGTATGACAGAAACTTGGGCGGCAAGAGTGGAACAAAACACCAGGCATAAGGCCGAGCCTTCCACCCTTTACCAAGTATATAGATGCATTAATTAAATAAGAGATATTATGATATCCCAACAAAGTTCATGATATCCATGTTCCAACATGGAACAACCTTCATCTTCACCTGCAACTAGCAACGCTATAAGAGGGGCTGAGCAAAGCGGTAACATAGCCAAACAACGGTTTGCTAGGAAGAGTGACAAAGGTTAGAGGTTCATGGAAATTTGGGAGGCTTGAAGAGCAAGTGGTAGGTAACGCAACATAGCGATAGAACGAAGCAACTAGCATAGCAATGATAGTAGTGAGATCTAAGGTGACAGTCATCTTGCCTAAAATCCCGCAAGGAAGAAGAACGAGTCCATGAAGAAGATGAAGCCACGATGACGAACCAAGCGTAGACGAACGAATCCTCGCGACCGCAACGAAACAGGAACTAACGAGAAGGAGAAGCACCGGAAACAAGCAAACAACATGGTAAACACACAACACATATACAAGACATGATGCCCGACCAAGCATGATGCATGACACATGCTATATGGAGCTACTCATGGTAAGATATGATGCATACAAGAACAACACATCAAAGTAAGTTTAAATGAGGCCGGAAACAACACATAACAATTCCGGTAAGTCCTCATATGCAAATTTCGAAATTGGTCTAGATCGGAATAAACCTTATGTTCAAGTTGTTAAACAGCAAGTTAAAATGCACCAAGATGATCTACACGAAATTCTAGTCAAGTTACATATAAAGTTCATTTAATTTGGAGCTACGGCCTAGAAGATATGAGCAAAACAAGTTAAACATGGCATTGATGCAAAATGCATTCAAACATCAAGCAAACACATTCAAAACATGGATTCAACAAGGTAATATGAATCTACATGCAATTCTAAGCAAGTTTGATATAGAGCACACTCCAAACGGAGCACCGGTGCAACACATACACTCCAAACATGATATAGCAACAATCTGTCCAAGACAGCAACTTGGCATCTGGCAAGCATCAAAACAACATGCTACAGCACCTCAACATGAAAACAAAAGGCATGGATATGATTTACAGGTAAATCATGACAAAACATGAACACTGAGCTATCTCCAGAAATCAATAGAACATGCTCAAAAGGACATGGCAAGATTGCAAATAATAACAGTTTCACAGACTTGGCAGAAAATCACTGGACATGGCAGAAATAATCATCAGGTTGCAAAGTTTAGAGCTATAAAACAACATGCTACGGAAACATATCATAGCAAACAAAGGCATGGAATGAATCTACTAATTGCATAAAACAAAAGTACCTTACTGATCACGAGCCAAAAAGGCACACAAGATATGATGGCACCCATGTAAACATAGCAAGTTTCATAAACAGATTCAGACTTAGCAGAAAAACCGAGCATGGCATAAACAGAATTATGAAGGCATCTTTACGAGCTCAAAACACTCATCACAGAGCATTTCATGGCATGTGAAGGCATCCAACAGTCATATGGAATAATTATGAAGCTAATAATGGCAAGAGAAAGTCCATAAAGTACATGAATCACTAACAAAACACATGTCAAAACTGAACTTCATGTTAACAGGCTGACAGCAACATTATTTAGCAAGTTTGGAGCATGATAACAACAAGCTACAGCAGGCTATAAATGCAACCAAGGGCATGGATGGATAGAGCATAACATTTATAACATAACATCCTTAGTGAACATCTCCAGATTATGCATAGAACTCATGATAGAAGCAGGTTTACATAGCATCATAATGTTACAGCTACAGACTTAGCAGAAATGACCAACTCACAGAAATCAGCAACATCATGGAGGCTACTTGGCATGCTTGTGCTAGTCACCACATAAATCACAAAAATACAAGATAAGCACCCCTGTAAAGAGGGCATGATGTAGTACAAAATACATGTAGAGATCATGCTCAAAGGATGCACACACAGAATTCAATGAAAAAGACAAATCATCAAGTTCTGATAGCAGACAACAGTTAACATCATATATCACTTTTGCAACGATAATTATGGCATCAATATGGACTCAAACATTCATGGCATAATGAAACAAAATGAAAATCATCTCATGATGAACATTTTGATATATTATGGATGCAAAACGGATCTACGGTCAGAGAGTTATGGCATGTTGAACAGGGCACCAGAATGTAAAGTTTTCAGGACTTAGCAGAAAAACGACCTTCGGGGGAAAAGTCAACACGGGCGGCAATGGAGCTCCGGTGGGTCGGGGAAGTCCGACGAGGCGCGAGAAGGGGCGGAGGAGGCCGGGGATGGTCGGATCTGGCCGGATCCGGACCCGGGGATCCCGTTCCCGGCGTAAGTGAGGCCACCGGCGACGAGGAGAGCTCCATGGGGCGGCGGCGGCGCGAGCTTCGGGATGGAGGATGCTGTTCCCTGTGGGGTAGAGAGGGAGAGCGAGGATTAGAGAGAGGGGGAGATGAGGAGGAAAGGAGAGGACGGCGACCTGGGGCGCGTCGGAGCACGACGAGACGGCGGCGGCGCGAAGCGGTGAAGGGGCTCCGGCAGGGAGCTCCGGGACGAGCGCTTGGGGCACGTGCGGCACGGTCGGGCGCGGGCTGGCGGGGCCCGTTTCGGCCCGGTGGCGGGCCCGATCTGGGCCGGGAGGGCCGCGGCGGCAGGAGTGGAGGCAGGGGCACGTGGCGTGCGTGGGTTGGAGGAGGAGGGCGTCTGCGGCGGCGCTGGCCGCTCAGGCGACGCCAAGTGGCGGAGAGGGAGAGGGCCAGCGCAGAAATCGATGGGGGTGGTGGCGCTGGAGGTTATGGGAGGCTACGGGGGTAGGTTAGGGTAGGTTTAGGCCATTTCTGGCAGGGGGAGGGGTCTATATATAGTAAGGGGGGCTAGGGTTAGGGGATTAGCTCCGTTTCGGAGCCGTTCGATCTCGATCGGACGGTCCGGAGCGGAGGGGGTTATGTAGGTGGGCTAGGAGGGATTAGTGCGCTGTGAAGAGAGGGCTTGGGCTGAGGGGAGAGAAGAGAAGTGCAGCCCGGCACGGTTTCGGAGACCGAAACGTCCGACGAAGGTACCGGAAGCGGTACCGCTATATGTTTAACGGTTGGGCAGTCAAACGGACTCCGAATGCGACGAAACTTGGCAGGCGGTCTACCTACAACACAACAACACCGCACACCAACTTCCATCCCATTCCGAGAACATTTTTATGCCACTAATAAAATAATATTTCGGAGGTGCCTCGGGCGTGTGCGGGTGTGGTTGGGCTCAGAACGGACAACGGAGAGAACCGGGGGAACCCGAACGGATGCAAGTTTTAAAAACATGCAGATGCAATGCAGATGATGACATGGCAAAATGTAACACACAAGCAAACGACATGGCAACGACGTCGAATAACTGAAAGACACCTGACGCATCGGATCCGGGGCGTTACACAATATGAGCATCTAGGTTCCGCTGTTGGTTATTGACAGGAGAGGTGTCTCGGTCATGTCTACATAGTTCTCGAACCCGTAGGGTCCGCACGCTTAACGTTCGATGACAATATTGTATTATATGAGTTATGTGATTTGGTGACTGTCGGGGATATACCCCGCGGCGTAAACCGGCCGGAGGTATAACCCGGCCGGACTTGGCAGTTTACTTCAGACCCGGCTGAGACTTGACGATTCACTGGTGACCCATTTGGACCTGGCGGTTTACGATTCATTGGTAATCCGGCAGGCGGGTCAGAGGAGCGACAAGACCCGGTGGCCCAACGGGCGGTTCATGAAGGCCGGTTCATACTATGGTGGGCCGGTTTAAGAGGAAAGGCATGACGAATATTTACCTTACAAGGAGTTAAGACCAGGACTTGTATCCGGTTTGTATTAGAGATAGACTACTCCTAATCCTAATAGGGCTCCACATGTAACCCGCCCCTTCAACATATATAAGGAGGGGCAGGGCTCCCCAAAGAGGGACAAGCAACAAGAAACAATCTCTAGGGCTAGACACAAAGAGCCGGCTTACCGGCGACTCTCTCATGAGCATAATGAGACCTAGCCACAAACAACATGTAGGCCTATTACCGGATGATGTTTCCCAGGGCCCGAAGCTGTCTAAATCCTTGTCTTGTGTTGCGTCTCTCGATTCCGCCCAACCCCTCTCAAGCTACCACATAGATGCGCTGGCCTCGCGACTAAGTCCTGACACCGAGGACATCTGCCGTGACAATTCCACGACAGTGACCGAATGTTGTTCGGAGTCCCGGATGAGATCACGGACATGACGAGGAGTCTCGAAATGGTCGAGAGGTAAGGATTGATATATTGGACGATGGTATTCGGACATCGGAAGCGTTCTGGAAGGTATCGGGTATTTATCTGAGTACCAGAGGGGTTACCGGACACCCCCGGGGGAATATATGGGCCATATGGGCCATGAGCAGGGAGCATGATAACCCACAAGTATAGAGGATTGCAACACTTTTCGAGGGTAGAGTATTCAACCCAAATTTATAGATTCGACAAGGGGAGCCAAAGAATATTTGAAGGTATTCGCAGCTGAGTTGTCAATTCAACCACAGATGGAGATTAATTATCTGCAGCAAAGTGATCAGTAGCAAAGTAATATGATAGTTTTGATAATAGTGACAGCAGTAATAGTTACAGTAACAGTAGTAACTTAGCAAGATCAATATAAGATAAATTCGTAGCATTGGATCGGTGACTTGTTGGATAATATTCATCATGAGACAGTTATAACCTAGGGCGATACGGCACTTGTCGGTGTCAAAACCGGCCGATCTTCGGTAGGGGGTCCCAAACTGCGCGTCTGAGGGTCAAAGCTAACATGAGACAGGGGACACGATATTTACCCAGGTTCGGGCCCTCTTAATGGAGGTAATACCCTACTTCCTGCTTGATTGACTTTGATGAGTATAGGGGTTACAAGAGTCGATCTACCTCGAGATCGTAATGGCTAAACCCTAGCTGTCTAGCCTATGTAAATTCTGATAGCCTCTACGGACTAAACCCTCCAGTTTATATAGACACCGGAGGGGCCTAGGGTTGTACAGAGTCGGTTTACAGAGAAATGAAACTATACATCCGGACGTCAAGCCATCCACGCAAAGGAGAGTCCCATCCGGATACGGGGGAAGGCCTTCTATCTTGTATCTTCATGGCCCATCAGTCCGGCCCATGCTACACAGCCCGGACACCCGAGGACCCCATAATCGAGGACTCCCTCAGTAGCCCCTAAACCAGTCTTTCGATGACGATGTGTTCGGTATGTAGATTGTCTTCGGCATTGCAAGGCGGGTTCCTCCTCCGAATACTTGAAAGCAGTCTTCTGAATAAGAGAACTGTATCCGGCTCTGTATAACAGTTACAATCCTCAACCACAAGGGCACAATAAGGGAACTGTATCCGTCTTCTGAAAGCATTCGGATATGAAGATTCCTTCCTTTGTAAACCGACTCTGCACAACCCTAGGCCCCTCCGGTATCTATATAAACCGGACCGTTTAGTCCGTAGAGATAATCATAATCATACAGGCTAGACTTCTAGGGTTTAGCCATTACGATCTCATGGTAGATCAACTCTTGTAATCCTCATATTCATCAAGATCAATCAAGCAGGAAGTAGGGTATTACCTCCATTGAGAGGGCCCGAACCTGGGTAAACATTGTGTCCCCCGTCTTCTGTTACCATCGACCTTAGACGCACAGTTCGGGACACCCTACCCGAGATCCGCCGGTTTTGACACCGACACCTGGCAAGAGGGTTGTGTTCGTCCCTCACTTTCTCCGCGGGTTAGGGTTTCCCCTCCACCCCTTCGTCCGTGGCTTGATGTTCTACTATGGGCTAGATTTCCATGATCTAGCCCTGAATTCATTCCTCCACATCTCAGCGTTCATCGTCGTATGCGAGGCGCTACTCCGCATCCCCCCACACTTCGGCCTCTGGCTAAAAGTCTTCAATGTGAAGCCAAAGGGGGTCGACGGGCAGCATGCGGACTGCGGCGGCGCCATGGTGAGCAAGCTCCCCAACACTACTTGGCCCAAAGGAGCCTTCGTGGAGACCGTGAAGGTGTGGCAGCAGGAGTGGTTCTACATCACCGAACCCCGCGGTACCAAATGGGCGGCCACTCCTGAATTTGGATCCGGGCCCCCAATGCGGCTCGCGTCATGGACCAACAAGGGTCTGGACTGGGGGTCGACCAACGAAGTGATGATGTTGAAAAAGCGCATCAAGAGTATGGTAAACAAGAATACCAGTCTCATCGATGTGATTCAAGTGATGCTCTTCCGCCGGATCCTCCCATGCCAACGCCGGCCTCTCCGCATGTGGGAGTTTAATCCAGATGGCCCCCGGACCCTACAGCGCTTCTTCGGCACAACGCACGAAGAGATCCAGAAACTGCTTTTCAAGGCCCAGAAGACGTGGTCGGAGAAGACCGAAGACATTGGTCTCGCCAGCACGAATCTGGCTACTGGGGTAAGTATTTTACTTCCGAAGATAATTTCGGTCCATAAGTCAAAGGGTATACTAAGATGCCCATTCCTCATTTAGGGCTAGACGGCGAGGTCGGAGCGGATCAGGTGTCCAGCGCCGCTACCCGAAAACCCACCCACTCCTCTGCTAACGAGGATGCTGGTCCCGGCGCGCTATCAGGCGGCGGAGAAGAAAGCCAAGAAGAAGAGCAAGGAGGCCGAAGGCGGCCTCCGTCGTAAAGGCACTTCGGACGCTATGTCCGGAGAGACCAAGGCTCCCTCCTCCCACGAGGGAGATGGAGATGAAGAGGAGGAGGAGGTCAAAAGTGATTCTCCCATTAAGGGGAGGAAGAAGAAAAGGGCGGCCTCCCGTAGACCCAGAGGCGGAGGCGTCCAAGAGGGGGAAGATCTCCCTCCCGGATGGCTCGGATTCGTATGCCGAAGCCATCCCTGAGTGGCGCCCCAGGTCGAAGACCCTGGCCGCATCGTAAGTATCTACAGATGTTTTACACATATCCGGCCTTTTATAATTGTTATATAACATATTATATTGTGTGTTGCAGTCCGGCCCGCGACCTTTCCCAACCATCAACGTCTGAGGGGAATTCTCTGGCGCCGGAGATGGTGGAGAGAGAGACGCCTCCGCGAGCCTCTCCGCCAGCCACCAGGGATGACACCGAAGTGTTGTCCCGAAGAGCTTCTCCGGGCCGGGGGAAGGTGGGAGAGGCCGACAAGACGGCGCCAGAGGGTAACACCTCGGCTGTCGAGAACATGGGAGAACCAACCCCCCATGGAGACTGACGACGGGGGCCATGACCAATCTGTTCCTCAGCCGAACTCCATTCCAGAGACCCACACGGCTCCAGATTTGAGCGAGCAACCCCCTTTGAAGGAGGGGGAGCGTCGACTCCACCGGCAACCTCCATCAAACCGGAGGCACCGGACAATTTGGTGGAAGCAGTTCGACGTGCTTCCGTTGTAGAGGAGCACCACACCCTGATGGGTGCAGTGGTTGCAAAGGTTCAGTCCACCAAAAGCGGGTTGAACGAGGCCTTCACCAGCCTACTAATAGGCTTCGAGGTATGCGATGTAATATTCTTAGCCTCTTGTCATAAAAGATATGCCTGTGTATAGATAGTAGCCCCTGAGACTTTGTTCGGCTTTTGAAAAAGGCCGAACAAAGGATCAAGTAATATTCACAGGAGATAACGTACTTGTCTATTTTGATAAACGGGCTTCATTGTTAGCGGCGAGCGCCCAGGCCGCCGAAGTATCCAAACTCAAGCGGAAGTTGGAGCTGGCCGATGAGGATCTCGTCCGCATCAACAAGCGGTTTGATGAGGCGCAAGGTATGTTTTGAAAAAATTGCTTACACACCTTAAGTTATATGCCAATGCATAGTTTTAAGCGCGTGTGTTGCCCTGATCATGATTACAGGTAGTGCGGCCGAGGTCGAGACCTTGAAGAGCACCCTCGCCCAAGTCAAGGAGGAGGCATGGGTGAGCCAAGCGGCCGCTGATAAAGCGGCTACGGATTTGAAGGCCGAGCAGGTCGCCCGACGCCAATATGAGGAGCGGGTGACTGAGGTGGAGCAAGAGCTCAAGGATGCCGCCGGCAAGTGTGAGGCTTTGGAGGAGAAAAAAGGCCCAAGCGGACGATGTCGGGAAGGTTCTCCAAGAGGCAAGGAAGCACGGACCAAGTCCCGGGCGGCTCGCGAGGAGATCAAGCAGGCCGAGAAGATAGAGGCTGGTAAGCCCTTTCTTTTGCAGAGTAAATTCGGCAGTCAGAAATATGCCTTGCTCACTTGACTATGGAGTTCTCTAGACGCCTTTGCGGATCTGCCGAGGAGTGCTGCCGACGCCGCACAGTATTTCCGGGCCCAAGAGGGGAACACGATGGAGAAGCTTTTCTGGTCGCCGTACCTGGCGCCGGAGCGGCCAACGCTGCTGAACAACCAGATGATGTGGCTGGCGGAGCTGCATAGGATGTCCAGTTTGGCCATGATGGACATCATAGTCTGGCTGTGGCCAGCCGGACCCATTCCTAGCAGCTACTTCGGCCTGGTCAAGTGGCTCGGCGATGCCCTGCCCCAAGTTGAAGCTGTGAAGCGCTCGGCGTGCATAGAGGGTGCGGGGATGGCCTTTGCCCGTGTCAAGATGCACTGGGCGAAGATGAAGGCCGCCGTCGTGGCAGTCAAGGGCCCACCCGAAGGCAAGGACCACCGCAAGCCGGAGCGATATTTCAAAGACGTCCTAGAGGGTGCCCGTTTAATAGAGGGTCAATGCTCGAAGGATATCATGTTTGAATGAATGTATCCGGGCTACCCAGACTTTGTGTTATGAACCGAAGCTTTTGTAATATATTTGTGCCTTTATCTGAAATTATTTTCCTCCTGTGCGGCCGTTTTTATTTCTGAAAGTTTACCAGTCGTCGGCTTCAGCCCCCACGTAGGTACTACGGGGGTGTTCGGAATAGCACATGACCACACTTGACCCGACGTCTTGGTCCGTAAAGGAGGTGTCTATGCAGCGAACCAGGCAATCAGACTATGCGGCTTTATCACTCTCACTTAGCCATAGGAGTTTGACAATGGGACTATGAGCTAGCCCCTGGTGCGTGTGCGGCTATCCAAACTTGGATGCCGTAGGCGCGTGACTGGGTGGAGGCCAGTCCTTTGTACAATACGGAAAAATCCACAAGAGATTTAGTAAGTCACCGAACCGCTGACTAGCTCTCGCTGTATCATGACAGTCGGTTTTCGGCTTTCTCTACTGAGGTGTTTGACAGGACGAACCAGAAACACAATCGTAGTAGTTATCCCTTTACTACCTTAGCCGAACAAGCGGAACGTAGGGTGGTAACCACATGAGCCGGGCAACCCAACTATTGACCGAAGTCATGATTCGGAGCTGATGCATATAATGCAGTATTCGGGACGCCGAAGTATACTATAAGAGTGTTCAAACTTTTTTTAAGAATATATGTGGCCGAATAGAGCCCCTGGCAATTTAGATCATGCCAAGGTGTATATGCTAACCTGACGTGAAGAGGGAATGCAGATTATGGAATAAGCCAATACCAAATAGGGTTGGGCAAAACTGTTTCCCTTATAGTCTGATGGATACGTCAAAACGTGCTCTTGCAGAGAATGCCATAAGCATCAAGGCTATTTTACATGCCCAGTTTTTTTTAACAAGGGAAAGCTGTATACAGGTCCTAAAAAAGAAAAGGTTGTCTTGAAGATCCTTTGGACACCCTGCCGCACGTCTGCGCCGCTTTTCACCTTGGTGTAGGATCCTTTGAGAGGATCAACGATCGTGTATATAGAAGGGGCCTGGGAAAGGGCCCTTGTACCACCGAAAAGTGATTTGGGTTTTAAAGAACCTGAAATAAGAAAGAAAAGGGAAAAAGGAGAAGAAAAGGAAGAAAATAAAGGTCCGAATAGGGCCGAGCCGTATTGTGGGCCTTGTCCTTAGTGTGCCTCTGTACTTGCCCAAGGTATTTTGAGTGCATAGTTATGCACACACGGTACATACGCCGAGGTTAGATGGGGGGGATTGACGGAGGCGGAATTGCTAGTCCAGCTAGGGATGGATTGAGCCATCATCCTGCAGGGTAGACCGGACACGTTTGACAGTGTCCGGGGGCTTAATGGCCGATGACGTGTTCGCCTTGACAGGGCCGCTATGTACCTCGGCTGCGAGGGCGGCGGTGTGCTCCTCGGTACGGAGGGAGCGCTCCATGTTTCCATTAACTGTGATGACGTCGTGGGGTCCAGGCATTTTGAGCTTCAAGTAAGCATAATGCGGGACCGCATTGAAGCGAGCGAGGTGGTGCGGGTTGGTGTTCGGTGTGGGTAGCCGTTTTATCTCGCCCATGTGGTGGATGGTCTGGTTCATCAGCGCGGTCATATCTCGACGGTATTGGCTCAAGGGCCTCGTCGTCGAATTGTGGTAGTAGAAGACGCTTCGGATAGCTCTTTGTTGGGCGCTCGAGGCCGTATTCCTCGGCAGCTAGGACCTGGGTCCACCTATCGTTGAGTGTATCCTATTCGGCTTCGAGATGTTGCTGCTTCTTTTTTAGGCTTCTCGCAGTGGCGATTAGTTGGTGCTTAAAGCGCTCCTGCTCGAGGGGTTCCTCTGGCACGATGAAATCTTCATTGCCGAGGCTAACATCATCCTCAGAGATCGGTAGATAGTTACTGTCTTCCGAATCCTCGTCCACAACCTGCTCGTCGGAGTTAACTTGCCCCTCTTCCCGTTCGTCCTGTTCGGACGTAGGCTCAATGGGGTCTTCGGGGTCTTTTGCATTGTCCGGAGTGTTACCGTCTCCGGTGCCAGTGTTACTTTCCTTTCCGTGACGTGATTTTGACCGGTGTCGCTGACGTCGACGTTTCGGTGGTGCATCCGCGGGTTTATCCTCGATCGGATCTTTCCTGCCTTTGTCGTCGTCCTCTTTGGGTGTATCCACCATATACACATCATATGTGGAGGTAGCCGTCCAGCGGCCGGTGAATGACGGGTCTTGGCTTTGTTTGTCTCTGTCATTGTCGTACATGCCGTCGATGTCTTCGGAGGCGTAATCCAGCATGTTGGTTAAGTCTTTGACAGTGGCGATAAAGTGGGTGGTGGGTGGGACGTGATATTCCCTGCTCTCGGCCCCTAATTCGGGCTGGCCGTAGTTCAGAGGTGATTCCTCTGTGATGGCGAGGGATCACATTAAGTCCAGAGCCTCGTTTAAGAGCGAGGTTTGGACAGGGAAACGAAGGTCCGTGGAGCTAGTCAGGGAAAAAGCCTCCTGGCTATGCTTGCTTGGCGCGGACCTCGAGAGTTCGGAGCTAGGGTCCGGGGGCGAGTCCGGCTTTTCAATGATAAGAGGAACCCAGTTTGACTCCAGGCTTGCCGATGACACAGTCACCTTCGCATCTCCGGTAGTGAGCTTCATAATAGCGGAGAGTCCGGTGGCTCCGAGCTCCCATCTTCGGACCCGGCAGTTTGCTCCGGATCTAAGGCCAGATCGGTGGATGAGGCTGTGAACCCTTCGAAGATCAAGTCTCCACGGATATCAGTGACATAATTCAGGTTCCAAAAACTGATCTGATGACCAGGGTCGTAGCTGTCGATCTGTTCGAGGTGGCCAATTGAATTGGCACGCAGAGCGAAGCCGCCTAACACAAAAATTTGACCGGGGGGAAAAGTTTCCCTGGAGACAGAATCGTTGTTGATGATCGAATGAGCCATCAAACCTTCTGTTGATGACACAGTGGAACTCTCAATGAAAGCACCAATGTCGGTGTCAAAACCTTCCGATCTCGGGTAGGAGGTCCCAAACTGTGTGTCGTGGAATTGTCACGGCAGATGTCCTAGTGAAAGGACTTAGTCGTGGAGCCATCGCAACTAGGAAGCTTAAAGGGGTTAAAACGGGACAAAGGACACGAGGGTTTATAGTAGTTCGGCCCCTTGCGGTGAAGGTAAAGGCCTAATCCAGTTTGGGGTGGTATTGCTTATGTTTCGATTACTAGGGAGCGAATCCGCTTGACCTAGCTTTTGATCTGATCTTCCTTACCCTGAACCGCCGCCAGGTCGTCCCTTTATATACAGAGGTCGACGCCCAGCGGCTCATAGAGTCCCGGCCGGCTCATAAACAGTGTCAGGCTCGGTCTCTAACTATCCCTACCTTACAATACAAGTTATGTACATATGGCGGTTTATCTCTACGGGCCTTGAGTCGCCTTTGGGCCTTGGACCCTTAACTGAACCGCCATCTTCCAGAGCTGTCTTGGGCTTCATGAATCTCCATAGGTATAACCCGGCCCCTCCTAGGCAGGTCATACCTAATAGTTATATCCCCAACATTAGGCCCCAGATTGATTTGAATTGGTTCATGTCAATCTTCAACACTTATAGAAAATCTTCTGCTCTTCATTGTGCGAGAATTTATAACCCGCCGTGACGTCATCTTCTGGATTTGCGATAACCCGACATGACGTCGTCTGTCTTTACTTCACAGTTTATCCAACATATCTCAACGGATCCTTATCTTAATGACCATCCCGAGAATCGAGGCGTCCCAGTAGTTGGATAATCATATTTTCAGCCTCCTCGTTTTTTGCGCCCACTTAAGAATCTTTCCTTATAAATAGGCACGACCGGTCTTTCCTCATTCTCCCTTTTTCCAGTGTCTTCTTCCTCTCGCAACCCTTCTGCCGCTCGAGCTCCGCCGCCGCCGCAGAGCACTTCATCTTCCTCAACCTCGGCCGCTGCATCAACCTGAGTCGATCCAGAGAACGGCGGCGACCCTCCGCAGTAGATCTGCAGCTGTAAGTTTCTGCCTTCCCATATCTCAGATCCGCATTAGGGTTTGCGAGTTTTCTCTCTGTTCTTCGTAGTTCATCTTCCAGACTGTACCGTGAGCTTCTTTGATCTGAAAACGGTGTTCAACCGATGTGGTAGTTGTTTTATTTCCACTTTTGATATCCGTAGATCCCCTTTCCTGGAAATAGTTGCAGCCTGTGAAACTTGTTTGTGTAACACTTAGGCAAAAATTGCATTTGTTAGATCTACCTAGCCATGGCGGCTCTTACCACCGGCTTAAAATTGCAATGCTCAATCGATAACCTTAACCACTCATGGCGGTTTAGACAACTTAACTGCTCCTGGCACTCATGGTGGCTTAAATAACTTGACATAATTTAGCCATATACCATTAGGCCCCTTTATAAGCCGCCATCTTGAATATGTACTGTAATATTTTTCCTCCGGCTTAAATTTGAACCGGCAATTTCACCCTTTGTTAGGCTCCCGTCTGCATAATGCCGCCAAAAACACCCACTTCATGCAATTGGGTCAAGTCCATCGTCACAGATAGTACACTTGACGACTTTGTGAAAACTGGCTATCTGCCAAAGAAGGAAATCATGTCCTACCGTGCACCTGATCCAACCGAGGAAAAACCTCAGCCCAAAGAGGGGGAAGTCATTGTCTTCACTAACCACATGAACCCGGCCTTTTCCCCACCCGGCTCAAAGTTCTTCACAGACGTCCTACACTTTTTTGACCTCCGTCCTCAAGACATCGGACCCAACTCCGTGTCTAATATTTGCAACTTTCAAGTGTTCTGTGAGGTGTATCTTGGAGAAGAACCCAGCTTGCTACACTTCAGAGAGTTATTTTATTTGAACCGCCAGAATCCAACGGGCCTAGCTTGGAACTTGGTGGGGTCTCAATCCAACTACGTAGAGACGCCATTTTTCCTTATGCGAATCCACCAAGTCACTCGAAAGACTGGAACCAGACATGGTTCTATTGCCAAGACATTTCTCCGACTGATGAGAACCCTCTGCCCGGCTTTCGTGCCCTGCGCCTCGAGTCTAATCATCCTCTTCCAGACAAGTTGTTCGCTGCTGATCGCTAGAAACTCGCCCCCACCATGGCTAAAATCAAGGCTCTTTTGGGGAATGGTTTAAGTGGTATCGACTTGGTCCGGGTTTGGCTTGCCTGGCAGATTATTCCATTGAGCCGTCGTTTTGGTTTGATGTGTACTTATACGGGCGAGAAGAATGGTCCTCTGCAGCACAACCCTGATAATTTACGTGACGACGTCATCAATGATATTCCATTAAGCCCTTTCTGCAAAGCTAACCCGGCTCCAGCGGTAAGCCGCCAAACTGAGTATTTTTATCTTCATCCTTTATGTTTTTGTCTTTACTCAAACTTTGCTGATGTTCACAGGCTGATGACAAATTTTGGAAGACAAATTACGATCTTGAAGCTGCAAAGAGAGCTAGAAAGTCCAAGAGAGCCGCCAGGAAAACCGCCGCCAAGAAGAAAGGAAATAAGACCAGCGCCTCAGACTGGCTTCACCTAGACGATACCTTTGAGTCGGAGGTAGCCCTTGACTCTCTTGGCTCCTTTTTTAACCACCTTATTGACATTGATAATCATCAGGAGGACACGGGAACGAGTCACGGAGTGGATGAAGAGGTAACTATTATTTCCTCCGACTCCGAGCCCTTGCCAAGACAGAAAATTCGAAGAGTAACCCGAAAAGTAAGATTTTCACATCCTTTAGCTTATCAAGATCCTCAATTTCTTTTGAAGCGACAGAGTCATGAGAACCGGAGGCAGACCTGGACCAGCAAGGACGCAGAACTCTCCTCCGGCTTACCAAATACACCAAGGAAGCGCCAGAACGAGGTCACCTCCGACTTAACTCCTTTTTATCCTTTGGCGGGTCTCACTCGTCAACCGCTCAACTCTTCTGACTCGAATTATCAGGAAACTTCACCTTCTTCCGGCGACTCACTCCAGTCCAACATGCCGGCTTTTAAGACCGCTCCAGGGTAATGATAATTTTCTTATCCTGTATTCATTTCAATTTTTATATTTGTACTGATCTGCTGATCTTTATATAGCGGAAAAGCAAAGCCCAGCAAGAGGGTGAAGAAGAACAAGCCGACCGAAGAGCCAACCTTCCAAGAGCCAGAACTCCAAACGGCCGCGTATGAGGCCTTTGTTCCTGTGCTGCCGCTTGAATCGGTGCATGATACGCGAACGTCAACTACTGACCCGCCTGCTGATCAAACCGCCGATGACTCTAAAAACCTTGAAGCCTCTAGCCTGTCCAAGACAGACGACCCACAAGATGGTGATGTTGAAATCACCAAGACTGGCTACACTGAGCCGGGAAGACCTACTGCACTAGCCAAGTGTTCTGCCAAAGAGGAGCACCTGGAACGCCGTAAGGTCAGATTTGACATTGCTGATTGTACTCACATGAGCATTGGGGAAGTTTTTTCTGGCTATCTTAGCCAAGTGCACAGCATCCGTGATCTCGAAGTTGATATGGTGAAGCAAATGCACCAGAAATTTGAGGTATAGACTCTTCCCTTCACTGAATTATCCTTACTATGCCAGCCCCCAAGTCTATTGCTTATGATGAATATGCTGTAGACTTAGAATAAACATATAAGCATTAGTAATATCCTTTTGTCAAACCTGTAAAAAACCGGCTTGATCCATAGTCCCCAAGGGCCGGTTTAATCAACATGAATGAACTGGTCCTTCAAATGCTTGCGTAGAATGTAGTACTTGTAGATGTAACAGCAATATGCATTAGCCCCCAAGTGCCAAGTACTCTTGTTTGCAAAGTGCTTGGGACTTACTCTTATGAACCGCCACTTAGATAAAACCTTCGTTAGACATTAGCCCCCAAGTGCCAAGTGTTATTGCTTGCAAAAGGCTTGGGACTTAATATGGTATGCTAACATTCATGATTTTTGACCCGGTATTCGTACAGGCCACCACTACTCAACTTCAATCAGAACTATCTGAATTGAAGAAACGTTTGGAGGCTCAGGAGACTGAAACTCAAAAAGCCAATTCCAAATTTGAATTCAGTGTGGCTGAACAAGAGAAATTAAAATCCGAGTTTGAGGTTGAGAAGAAGGCCTAGGCTGAAGAAAAAATTGCCTTAACCCAACGAGCTGAAACAGCAGAAACGTCTCTTGAAGAAGTGACCACTGAATTGTCTGGCTTAAACGCCATATATCACAGATGGTCTCAGCAATCTTTGGTAAGTCGCCCTGCAAGTGTCAAATATTGAACCTTTCTAGTGATCATACAAATTGTCATTGACTCACCTGATATTGCTATGCAGGCCCCACGAGCTCTAACCTCAACCAGGACATGCTGATGAAGCTAAAGGCGGTTTACACGCTTGTGGAACAACTTTATACTGGATCTTAGCGTGCCTTGGCCACAGTTGCCCTGTCAAATGAAGTCCCTGCTCTCCTGGTTGATGTGCTAAAGCGGCTTTCTATGCAGCCCCAGCGGTTTAATGAATTAAGGCGATCCTCTGCAAGAGCCGGAGCTGTGGCTGCTTTAAGCCGGGCTAAGGCGTGGCTACCGGAGTTAGACCCGGCTGACATCGCCATTGGATATCCAAGCCTTAAAGAGGATGGCACATCATTTGAACAGGAGGACTTCACCGCTTGTGTGAAGAAAATACATCCTGTGGCCACCCTGATTGCTGATGAAGCGGATCTCACCAAGTATCAGCCGGGTTATGACGCGAAAAATGTAAGGATTCCAACGCCGCATTATAAAGTGACCAGCGTGATCCCTCCAATCTGTAAGCATACCTTCGCCCCTGAAGTTGACCCAGCCGGACTAATTGATGATGAAGCTGAATTTGAAGCTTTGAATGGCATTGACTGGTCATCATCAACCTTCCCGGACAGGGAACAAGACGGAGGAGCGGAAAGGGTTGATCCGGAAGCTTCAGGCCAACAAGAGAATTGACCCGCCAGACGGCTCAGATTTGTACCTTGCTGGAAAACAATTTAATCATTTGGACTCGGTGAATCATGTAATAGGGTAGAAATGACTTTGCTTTGTCGTGCCATCGTGCAAGTTTTGGTGCTCAACAATGTTAAGCCGCCGCCTTATATTCTCCCCTTTTTAAACTTATCATCTGTTTTCTTTATGCATAAGAAAGTCTTTGAACTGTCCTGCATACAGAAATAGATCACAAGAACCCTTGGTAGCTTACCGCAGGGCGGGTCATAATATCGTATATACAACCATTAATATTGAAAGAAGAGATACAGATAAGCCTGTTATGAATTATAGCTTTGAAACACAACTATAATATCATACATGTGATTTTGAATTTGTACTGCCGGTTCATGTGACCTGAACAGTAAGGGTGATAACCCAATCCTTAGAAGCCAACACTTCCAAATGTATGATGCTTGTCATACACTGGCGACTTATTATCCAAAACCAAGCCGGGCTAAATTTAAACCACACTTATACTTAGATCTGGACAAAAGCCTCAAGATAAAAACAAAGATTGTTTGCAAAAAATTAAGCCAAATAGAAAGTGAGGCTTCTGATTCGAATACGATCAGTAAACCGGACCAAAGGGGTTAAGCTAGGATTCGAATACGATCATGTAGCCCCCAGTGGCTTTGGCGTTGCGCCGATAAAGAGGGTACCGACAGCTATGTTCTCTTTGGTTCGAATACTACCTATGTTTGAAAAGGAAGCCCCCAAATGACCTTGAGAGTTTTTTTAACGACTCTAATTCGAATACGATCAAAGTCGGACCCAAAAGGGGTTAAGCTATGATTTGAATACGATCAAGAAGCCCCCTAGTGATTTTGGCATTGTGCCGATCGAGAGGGTACCGACAGCTATGTTCTCTTTGGTTCGAATACGACCTATGTTTGAACAGGAAGCCCCCTAGTGATCATGAGGTTTAATCGCTAGATTCGAATACGATCATGAGCCGGGCCAAAGGGTTAAGCTGGATTTAAACACGATCAGCCCCCAATTGGTCGTTTGAAATTATAATGAAAACATATGATCATTGAGGAGGAAAAGGACAGAGGTCCTGACTTTGTTACTTATCATAATATATACATCATCAAAATATGTACATCATGAGAGCCGGTGGCTCAAGTATAGTAAGGCCGAAGATGAGCGATATTCCATGGACGGCGGGTCTCTTCCTCCGACTTACGTGAGTCTTTGTGCCCTCGAACATCGATAAGGTAGTATGACCCATTGTTCAAGTTCTTGCTGACCACAAAGGGTCCTTCCCAAGGTGGGGATAACTTGTGCGCATCAGTTTGATCCTGGATGAGCCGGAGCACCAAGTCACCTTCTTGAAAGGTTCTGGACTTAACCCGACGGCTACGATAACGGCGCAGGTCCTGTTGGTAAATCTCCGAGCGGGCTGCTGCCAAGTCACGCTTCTCATCTTGCAGGTTAAGTGCATCCTGACGGGCTTGTTCATTATCAGCTTCAACGTAAGCCGCCACGCGGGGCGAGTCATGACGGATGTCACTAGGTAGAACCGCCTCTGTGCCGTAGACCATGAAGAAAGGCGTGTAACCCGTAGACCTGTTGGGGGTAGTATTGATGCTCCATATCACAGAAGGTAACTCCTCCACCCAACAACCCGGCGTCCGTTGCAAAGGAACCATAAGCCGGGGCTTGATGCCTTTCAAGATTTCTTGATTGGCTCTTTCAGCTTGACCATTGGATTGGGGGTAAGCTACTGATGAAACATCAAGCCAGATATGCTCACGTTGACAGAACTCCTCCATGGCACCCTTGGACAGATTAGTACCATTGTCAGTTATAATGCTGTGTGGAAAGCCAAAACGAAAGATCGCCTTTTTCATGAATTGAACCGCCGTGGCTGCGTCACACTTACTAACTGGCTCTGCCTCAACCCACTTTGTGAATTTGTCAACCGCCACCAAGAGGTGGGTCTTTTTATCTTTGGACCTTTTGAATGGCCCAACCATGTCGAGTCCCCAGACTGCAAACGGCCAAGTAATTGGAATCATCCTCAATTCTTGAGCCGACACGTGAGCCCGTCGTGAGAATTCTTGACAATAATCACATTTACTGACTAGATCCTCCGCGTCAGGATGAGCCGCCAGCCAATAAAATCCATGACGAAAGGGTTTGGACACAAGGGATTTTGAACCATCATGATGGCCACAATCTCCTTCATGAATCTCACGGAGAATTTCTTGACCTTCCTCAGGAGAGACACAGCGTTGAAATGCCCCAGTGACACTGCAATGATGCAACTCCCCATTGGCAATCGTCATTGACTTAGACAACCGGGTTATCTGCCTAGCCAAGGTTTCATCCTCAGGCAACTCGCCCCGGGTCATGTAAGCCAAATATGGCACTGTCTAATCTGGGATGACGCGAAGAGCCTCCACCAATTGTGCTTCCGCATCAGGAACCGCCAAATCTTCCTCTGTAGGCAACTTGACAGAAGGGTTATGCAGAATATCCAAAAAAGTGTTAGGTGGCACCGGCTTACGCTGAGACCCTAGCCGGCTTAAAGCATCAGCCGCCTCATTCTTTCTGCGATCAATGTGCTCCACTTGGTAACCCTTGAAGTGTCCAGCAATGGCATCAACTTCACGGGGATAAGCCGCCATGAGGGGATCCTTAGAATCCCACTTGCCTGAGGCTTGCCGACCCATCAAATCTGAGTCGCCAAAGCACCTTACCAGGCATAAGTTCATCTCCTTAGCCATCCGAAGACCAAGGAGCAAGGCCTCATATTCAGCTGCATTGTTAGTACAAGGAAACATCAACCTTAGCACATAACAAAATTTGTCACCTCGAGGGGAAGCCAAAACAACTCCAGCCCCCGAGCCTTCCAATTGCCTGGACCCATCAAAGTGAATAGTCCAATATGTGTTGTCCGGCTTCTCTTCAGGCATCTGTAGCTCTGTCCAATCGTTGATGAAGTCCACCCGTGCTTAAGACTTGATAGCAGTGCATGGCACATACTTTAGACCATGAGGCCCAAGTTCAATGGCCCACTTGGCGACTCGTCCCGTGGCTTCTCTATTTTGAATGATATCTCCTAAAGGAGCAGAACTAACCACAGTGATGGGATGACCCTGAAAATACTTCTTAAGCTTCCGGCTCGCCATGAACACCCCATAAACGAGCTTCTGCCAGTGTGGATATCTTTGCTTGGACTCAATAAGCACCTCACTGATGTAGTAAACCGGTCGTTGAACCGGATATTCCTTACTAGCCTCCTTGCGCTCCACTACAATGGCCACACTGACAGCACGTGTGTTAGCAGCCACATATAACAATAATGGCTCCTTATCAATGGGAGCAGCAAGGACCGGCGGCTCAACGAGCTGTCTCTTCAAATCTTCAAAGGCAGCGTTAGCAGCATCACTCCACACAAAGTCGTCTGTCTTCTTCATCACCTGATACAGCGGTATGGCCTTCTCACCTAACCGGCTTATGAACCGGCTTAAAGCAGCAATACGACCTGCCAAACGCTGAACATCACTGATGCACGCCGGCTTAGCCAAAGAAGTGATTGCCTTGATCTTCTCCAGGTTAGCCTCGATGCCTCTGTTAGAAACCAGAAAACCCGAAAGCTTGCGTGCTGGCACTCCAAAAACACACTTGGCCGGGTTAAGCATCATTTTGTAAACCCAAAGATTATCAAAGGTTTCCTTCAGATCATCTATTAAGGTCTCCTTCTCTCTGGACTTCACCACAATGTCGTCCACATAAGCATGTACATTGCGCCCAATCTGATTGTGAAGACAGTTCTACACACATCGCTGATAACTCGCCTGGGCACTCTTAAGCCCAAAAGGCATAGACACATAGCAGAAGGCTCCAAACAGAGTAATAAAAGTTGTCTTCTCCTGGTCCTTAACTGCCATCTTGATCTGATGATAACCAGAATAAGCATCCAAAAAGCTCAAACGCTCACAACCCGCCGTAGCATCAATGATTTGATCAATACGAGGGAGAGCGAAAGGATCAGCCGGATAAGCCCTTGTTTAAGTCCGTGTAATCCACACACATATGCCAGGTGCCGTTCTTTTTAAGCACGAGCACCGGGTTAGCCAACCACTCTGGATGAAAAACTTCAAGAATGAACCCGGCCGCCAAGAGCCGGGCCACTTCCTCACCAATGGCCTTACGCCTCTCCTCATTGAACCGCCGAAGAAATTGCCTGACCGGCTTAAATTTTGGATCAATATTGAGAGTGTGCTCAGCGAGTTCTCTCGGTACACCCGGCATGTCAGAAGGTTTCCATGCAAAGATGTCCCGGTTCTCATGGATGAACTCGATGAGCGCACTTTCCTATTTGGGATCCAGATTAGCACTGATACTGAACTGCTTAGATGAGTCACCTGGAACAAAATCAACAAGCTTGGTGTCATCGGCCGACTTAAACTTCATCACCGGCTCATGTTCTGTGGTTGGCTTCTTCAAAGACGTCATGTCCGCCGGGTCAACATTGTCCTTGTAGAACTTCAACTCCTCTGTTGCACAAACAGATTCAGCGTAAGCAGCATCTCCTTCCTCACATTCCAAGGCTATCTTCCGACTCCCATGCACTGTGATGGTTGATAACCCACAAGTATAGGGGATCAATTGTAGCCTCTTTTGATAAGTAAGAGTGTCGAACCCAACGAGGAGCTAAAGGTAGAACAAATATTCCCTAAGGTTCTATCGACCACCGATACAACTCTACGCACGCTTGAGGTTCGCTTTACCTAAAACAAGTATGAAACTAGAAGTACTTTGTAGGTGTTTTTGGATAGGTTTGCAAGATAATAGAGAGCACGTAAATTAAAAGTAGGGGATGTTTAGGTAAAGACACAATAAAGTTAGTATAGCGAGTGTGGAAAAGTGGTGGTAGGAGTTGCGAAATTGTCCCTAAGCAATTGATTACTTTACTAGACCAATAGCAAGTTTTATGTGGGAGAGGCCACTGCTAGCATGTCATCCCTGACTTGGAATTCTATGCACTTATGATTGGAACTATTAGCACGCATCCGCAACTACTAACGTTCATTAAGGTAAAACCCAACCATAGCATTAAGTTATATTTGTCCCCCTTCAATCCCGTATGCATCAATTTCTATGCTAGGTTGAAGCTTCTGTCACTCTTGCCCTCCAAACATAGTCCTATCAACATACAACTAACCCTATGGTGTGATCCATGCGCGCGCTCATATGATGGGCACCAAAGGACAACAACATAACCACAAGCAAATTAAAGTAATCATAGCAATTCATCAACCACCGATAGGACAACGAAAATCTACTCAGACATCATAGGATGGCAACAAATCATTGGATAATAATATGAAGCATAAAGCACCATGTTCAAGTAGAGGGTACAACGGGTTGCAGGAGAGTGGACCGCTATAGAAAGATGGGGAAGGTGATGGAGATGTTGGTGAAGATGATGGAGGTGTTGGTGTAGATCGCGGTGATGATGATGGCCCCCGGTGGCACTCCGGCGCCACCGGAAGCGAGGGGGAGAGAGCCCCCCCTCCTTCTTCTTCTTCCTTGACCTTCTCCCTAGATGGGAGAAGGGTTTCCCCTCTGGTCCATGATCTCCATGGCATGGGAGGGGCGAGAGCTCCTCCGAGATTGGATCTGTCTCTCTGTCTCTCTCTGTTTCTGCGCTCCCGGCGTTCTGCCCTTCCACCGTTTCGTATATATATGGAGATCTGTAACTCCGATTGGATTGAAACCTTCGCCGAGATTTTTTTCTCCAAAAATTCGCTTTCTTGCGGCCAAAGAAGAGCAGCAACCGCCTTACGGGGGGGCCACGAGGGGGGCAGGCACGCCCAGGGGGGCAGGCGCGCCCCCCTGCCTCGTGCCCCCCTCGGGCACCATCTCGCGTTGATTCTTCTTCCCATATTATCCAAATTTTCCAAAAATATTCTCCGTCCGTTTTTATCCCGTTTGTATTCCGTTTGATATGGGGTTTCTGCGAAACATAAAACATGCAATAAATAGGAACTGGCACTGGGCACTGGATCAATATGTTAGTCCCAAAAATAGTATAAAAAGTTGCCAAAAAGTATATGAAAGTTGTATAATATTGGCATGGAACAATAAAAAATTATAGATACGACGGAGACGTATCAGCATCCCCAAGCTTAATTCCTGCTCGTCCTCGAGTAGGTAAATGATAAAAAAGATAATTTTTGATGTGGAATGCTACCTAGCATAATCTTGATCACATATTTAATCATAGCATGAATATCAAGACACGAGTGATTCAAAGCAATAGTCTATCATTTGACATAAAAACAATAATACTTCAAGCATACCTACCAAGCAATTATGTCTTATTGAAATAACATAGCCAAAGAAAGCTTATCCCTACAAAATCATATAGTCTGGCTATGCTCCATCTTCACCACACAAAGCATTCAAATCATGCACAACCCCGATGACAAGCCGAGCAATTGGTTCATACTTTTTAACGCGCTTCAGCCTTTTCAACCCTCACGCAATACATGAGTGCAAGCCATGGATATAGCACTTATAGGTGGAATAGCATATGATGATGGAGGTTTGTGTGGAGAAGACAAAAAGGAGAAAGTCTCACATCGACGCGGCTAATCAACGGGCTATGGAGATACCCATCAATTGATGTCAATGTGAGGAGTAGGGATTGCCATGCAACGGATGCACTAGAGCTATAAGTGTATGAAAGATCAAACTGAAACTAAGTGGGTGTGCATCCGACTTGCTTGCTCATGAAGACCTAGGGCATTTGAGGAAGCCCATCATTGGAATATACAAGCCAAGTTCTATAATGAAAATTCCCACTAGTATATGAAAGTGATAACTCAAGAGACTCTCTATATGAAGAACATGGTGCTACTCTGAAGCACAAGTGTGGTAAAAGGATAGTAACATTGCCCCTTCTCTCTTTTTCTCTCTTTTTTTTCTTTTTTTTTCTTTTTTTGGTGGGCTTCTTTGGCCTCTTTTTTTATTTGGGCTTCTTTGGCCTCTTTTATTTATTTTTAAAGTCCGAAGTCTCATCCCGACTTGTGGGGGAATCATAGTCTCCATCATCCTTTCCTCACTGGGGCAATGCTCTAATAATGATGATCATCACACTTTTATTTACTTACAACTCAATATTACAACTCGATACTAGAACAAAGATATGACTCTATATGAATGCCTCCGGCGGTGTACCGGGATGTGCAATGTTGTAGCGTAGCAATGACATCAAAAAATGGACAAGCCATGAAAATATCATGCTAGCTATCTTACGATCATGCAAAGCAATATGACAATGATGCTCAAGTCATGTATATGATGATGATGGAAGTTGCATGGCTATATATCTCGGAATGGCTATGGAAATGCCATGATAGGTAGGTATGGTGGCTGTTTTGAGGAAGATATAAGGAGGTTTATGTGTGATAAAGCGTATCATATCACAGGGTTTGGATGCCCCGGCGAAGTTTGCACCAACTCTTGAGGTGAGAAAGGGCAATGCACGGTACCGAAGAGGCTAGCAATGATGGAAGGGTGAGAGTGCGTATAATCCATGGACTCACATTAGTCATAAAGAACTCATATACTTATTGCAAAAGTTTATTAGCCCTCGAAGCAAAGTACTTCTACGCATGCCCCTAGAGGGATAGATTGTTAGGAAAATACCATCGCTCGTCCCTGACCGCCACTCATAAGGAAAGCAATAAAAGAACACCTTATGCTCCAACTTCGTTACATAATGGTTCACCATACGTGCATGCTACGGGACTTGCAAACCTCAACACAAGTATTTCTCAGTTTCACAATTACTCAACTAGCACGACTCTAATATCACCACCTTTATCTATTGCAAGGAATCAAACATATCATATTCAGTGATCTACAAGTTTTATGTAGGATTTTATGACTAACCATGTGAATGACCAGTTCCTGTCATCTCTCTAAATAGATATAAGTGAAGCAAGAGAGTTTAATTCTTTCTACAAAAGATATGCCCACGCTCTAACAAATATTAGTGAAGCAAAAGAGCATTCTACAAATGGCGGGTTTCTATGTGAAGAGAAACAGGCAATCCAAACTTCAAATGATATAAGTGAAGCACATGAAGCATTCTATAAAGCCATACTCAAAAGATTTAAGTGAAGTGCAAAGAGCATTCTATAAGTCAACCAAGAACTATCTCATACCAGCATGGTGCATAAAAGAAAAATGAAAACTAAATGCAAAAGACGCTCCAAGATTTGCACATATCACATGAATGAAACGAATCCGAAAACATACCGATACTTGTTGAAGAAAGAGGGGATGCCTTCCGGGGCATCCCCAAGCTTAGATGCTTGAGTCTCCTTTAATATTTACTTGGGGTGCCTCGGGCATCCCCAAGCTTGAGCTCTTTCCTCTCTTCCTTCTTCTCACATCAAGACCTTCTCGATCATCGAACACTTCATCCACACAAAACTTCAACAGAAAACTTGGTAAGATCCGTTAGTATAATAAAGCAAATCACTACTCTAAGTACTGTTGCAAACCAATTCATATTTTGTTTTGGCATTGTAGCTACTGTAATATAATTTTTTCATAGCTTAATCCACTGATATAAATTGATAGTTTCATCAAAACAAGCAAACTATGCATCAAAAACAGAATCTGTCTAAAACAGAACAGTCTGTAATAATCTGAACATTCACCATACTTCTGATACTTCAAAAATTCTGCCATAATTAGGAAACATAACCAATTTGTATAGAAATACAGTGAAAAAAGAATCAGAACCGTTTGACGTTCCAGTAAAAAATTATAAATCGTGCACTACAGCCAAAGTTTCTGTCCTGCACCGTACAAACCAACAAGCATTGTAAACATCCTAAAGGCAAACCTTGGCACATTATTTTTATAATACAATGGAATTGTACAAGGGGATAATTATTTTTGTTGAAAAGTTTCTGTAATTAAGATTCACAAAGTTTCCATGGGCATGAACAAGTTTAAGGATGTCCCCCACTTTCACAATGCTCGTCTATCTCACTTTCACTTTTCTTATTGAAAAGTTTTGGGTTCCCCTCTTTATTTTTTTGTTTTTAAACTAAATAAAAGCACACAACAGAAATAAATGACTCTCTAAAACTTCCGGGTTGTCTCCCTGGCAGCGCTTTCTTTAAAGCCATTAAGCTAGGCATATAGTGCTCAAGTAATGGATCCACCCGGATCCCAAGGTATATCAAAGCCATTTTTTATTAGCAATGATTTGGCATTTAGTAGTGAGCACAAAGTAACATATATCAAGCAATGACGAAGTCTAACCCTCTTCCTATGCATCGGCATGTCATAAAAGAACAATTCATGCACACATAGTAAAGGCTAATGCATAGTATAAACAGTTTCTTGCAATTTTATCATGTTGGAAACATGGAGAGGCGGAGATGTAGTTCCTCTCTCATAATAATTGCAAGTAGGAGAAGCAAGCACATGCATATTATATTCATCAAAATCATCATGTGCAACGGTAAAAGGCAACCCATCAATATAATCCTTAATAAAAGCAAACTTCTCCGAGATAGTGTAGTTTGGAGAATTCAAAAAGATAATAGGACTATCATGTGTGGGTGCAATAGCAACAATTTCATGTTTAACATAAGGAACTATAGCAAGTTCATCTCCATAAGCATCATTCATATTGGCATCATGGCCACAAGCATAGCAAGCATCATCAAAAAGGGATATTTCAAGAGAATCAACGGGATCATAACAGTCATCATAGCAATCATCCTTCGGTAAGCACGAAGGGAAATTAAACAATGTATGAGTTGAAGAGTTACTCTCATTAGAAGGTGGGCACGGGTAGCTAATCCGCTCTTCCTCCTTTTGTTCTTCGCTCTCCTCATCATCTTTTTCATCCAATGAGCTCACAGTTTCATCAATTTCTTCTTCCATAGACTCCTGCAAAATATTAGTCTCTTCTTGGACAGCGGAGGAGTCCTCAATATATGGTTTAACATAAGCATTAGAAGCATAATTATCATAGCAATATTTAAGTATGGCAAAATTTTCAGATTTGTAAAGAGTAGCATCATACTTTTCAATCAAAGAAGCAATTTCATAAGCACCCTTAAAAGCAACAAATTCTTCAATTTGTTGAACATCATAGTAATTATAAACACCCTTAGCATATGAAGATACGATTCCATTATCGATAAACTCACATTGGTAGGGAAGGTGTTTCTTAGGGTTTTCAGAACAACAAGTAACATCATATATTTCACATAAATTCCAAGCATAGCATTGCAAACGATGAATTTGATCCAGTAAAAGTTTCCCTTTTTAGATATGCGGTGTCGCACATAACAAGCATGCTCATCTAAAGATTTGCCCTCAACTAAGCTAGTTGGGGTTTCAGCACGAGCACGTAAGGATCGAAGATGATCCAAGTAAAAAGCTTCAGGAGTGTGATAGATTTTGAGTGGTTCTTCAACCATTGGTTCAGTAGGTACAACTAATTTTTTTGGTATTTTGCGTTTCCTACCCATAACTAAAGATAGAAAACAACTAAGAACAGCAAATAAAAATTACTTAGTGATAAAGCAAACAAGCACACACGAGAATATTCACCCCACGCTATGACTCCCCGGCAACGGCGCCAGAAAAAGGTCTTGATAACCCACAAGTATAGGGGATCAATTGTAGCCTCTTTCGATAAGTAAGAGTGTCGAACCCAACGAGGAGCTAAAGGTAGAACAAATATTCCCTCAAGTTCTATCGACCACCGATACAACTCTACACACGCTTGACGTTCGCTTTACCTAAACAAGTATGAAACTAGAAGTACTTTGTAGGTGTTTTTGGATAGGTTTGCAAGATAATAAAGAGCACGTAAATAAAAGTAGGGGCTGTTTAGGTAAAGACACAATAAAGTTAGTATAGCGAGTGTGGAAAAGTGGTGGTAGGAGTTGCGAAATTGTCCCTAAGCAATTGACTACTTTACTAGACCGATAGCAAGTTTTATGTGGGAGAGGCCACTGCTAGCATGTCATCCCTGACTTGGAATTCTATGCACTTATGATTGGAACTATTAGCAAGCATCCGCAACTACTAACGTTCATTAAGGTAAAACCCAACCATAGCATTAAGATATATTGGTCCCCCTTCAATCCCGTATGCATCAATTTCTATGCTAGGTTGAAGCTTCTATCACTCTTGCCCTCCAATACATAGTCCTATCAACATACAACTAACCCTATGGTGTGATCCACGCGCGCGCTCATATGATGGGCACCAAAGGACAGCAACATAACCACAAGCAAATTAAATCAATCATAGCAATTCATCAACCACCGATAGGACAACGAAAATCTACTCAGACATCATAGGATGGCAACACATCATTGGATAATAATATGAAGCATAAAGCACCATGTTCAAGTAGAGGGTACAACGGGTTGCGGGAGAGTGGAACGTTATAGATAGATGGGGGAAGGTCATGGAGATGTTGGTGAAGATGATGGAGGTGTTGGTGTAGATTGCGGTGATGATGATGGCCCCCGGTGGCACTCCGGCGCCACCGGAAGCGAGGGGGAGAGAGCCCCCCTCCTTCTTCTTCTTCTTCCTTGACCTTCTCCCTAGATGGGAGAAGGGTTTCCCCTCTGGTCCATGATCTCCATGGCGTGGGAGGGGCGAGAGCCCCTCCGAGATTGGATCTGTCTCTCTCTGTTTCTGCGCTCCCGGCGTTCTGCCCTTTCACCGTTTCGTATATATATGGAGATACGTAACTCCGATTGGATTGAAACCTTCGCCGAGATTTTTTCCGAAAATTAGCTTTCTTGCGGCCAAAGAAGAGCAGCAACCTCCTTACGGGGGGCCCACGAGGGGGGCAGGCGCGCCCCCTGCCTCGTGCCCCCCTCGGGCACCGTCTCGCGTTGATTCTTCTTCCCATATTCTCCAAATATTCCAAAAATATTCTCCGTCCGTTTTTATCCCGTTTGGATTCCGTTTGATATGGGGTTTCTGCGAAACATAAAACATGCAACAAACAGGAACTGGCACTGGGCACTGGATCAATATGTTAGTCCCAAAAATAGTATAAAAAGTTGCCAAAAAGTATATGAAAGTTGTATAATATTGGCATGGAACAATCAAAAATTATAGATACGACGGAGACGTATCAATGGTGGTATAAAAAGTTGCCAAAAAGTATATGAAAGTTGTATAATATTGGCATGGAACAATAAAAAATTATAGATACGACGGAGATGTATCAATGGTGCCCTTGTGACCCGGCATCTTGAGCTGCAGATAAACATAACACGGCCGTGCCATAAACTTTGCATAAGCCGGCCGTCCAAACAGGGCGTGATACAGGCTCTTGATTTTGACCACTTCAAAAGTCAGCTTCTCAGCCCTGGAATCATGCTCATACCCAAAGGCTACTTCCAGCTCAATCTTACCCACTGGGTATGCCGACTTACCGGGCACTACTCCATGAAAAACAGTGTTGGACGTCTTGAGATTTTTATCAGTCAACCCCATGCGATGAAAAGTCTCATAATATAGGATGTTGATGTTGCTGCCTCCATCCATGAGAACCTTCGTGAATTTGTATCCACCAACCTGAGGTGCCACCACTAATGCCAAGTGACCCGGATTATCAACCCGGGGAGGATGATCCTCCCTACTCCACAGAATAGGCTGCTCAGACCATCTCAAATAACAAGGAATTGCCGGCTCAACAGCGTTCACAACCCTTTTATGAAGCTTCTGGTCCCGTTTGCATAAACTGGTGGTGAACGCATGATACTGTCCACTATTTAGCTGCTACGGGTTACTCTGATACCCAGATTGCTGCTGTTGCTGACCTCCTTGGCTAGATTGCTGATTATAACCACCTTGATTACCTTGAGGGCCTTGAAAGTTGGAATTTGAACCACCACCCGGGCCATGAAAACCACCGCCGCCTGAGCCGCCGCCCGGCCCATGATTGCCGTCGAACATGTTAGAGTTCTTGAAAGCCTTCATGATCGTGCAGTCCTTCCATAGGTGAGTGGCCGGTTTCTGCTGAGTACCGTGGCTTGGACAGGGCTCATTTAGCAGCTGCTCAAGAGTGGGACCTGACCCGCCGGACCAAGGAGGTGGTCTCCCCTTACGTCATTGATTGGTGCCTTGCGCATTGGTGTTAGCCACAAACTCCGAGCTACCATCAGCCTTACATTTATTATTGCCTCCTTGATTCGCCGGGTTATGCTGCTGACCCTTGGCATTGCCATTCTTCTTTCCCTTCCCTGTCTTCTCATCGTCAGACTCGGGATCCTTGGTACTATAAGAGTCGGCGTACTTGACTAGAGCCGCCATTAGCTGGCCCATGTCATTACAATCGCGCTTGAGTCGCCCCAGCTTCTGTTTCAGAGGCGTAAAACGACAATTTTTCTTCAACATTAAGACCGCAGAGCCGGCATCCATCTTATCAGATGAATGTATTATGGCCTTCACCCGGCGCACCCAATGGGTCATGGACTCACCTTCCTCTTGCTTGCAATTAGTCAAATCCACAATTGACATGGGCTGCTTGCATGTGTCTTTGAAGTTCTGAATAAACTGGGCCTTTAACTCTGCCCATGAACCAATGGAATTAGGTGGCAGCCCCTTCAACCAAGTACGAGCCATTCCATCCAACATCATGGTGAAGTACTTGGCCATTGTCGCGTCACTGACCTCCAGTAGTTCCATGGCCATCTCATAGCTCTCAATCCATGCCCCGGGCTGTAAGTCGGCCGTGTAATTAGGCACCTTTCGAGGCCCCATGAAATCCTTGGGCAAACTCTCATTACGCAGAGCCGGTACCAGGCAAGGAACACCTCCAGTCCTCGTGGTTACGCCTGCCTCAATAGAAGTCATTGGATAAACCGGAAAAGACTGCTCAGCCGCCTGCTGAGCCGCCCGCTCAGCCTCTTGGCATATCCTATCCTGATCAACCAAGTTGGGAGCTCCATCACGTGCCGGGTCATGCCCGCACGGCTGGTTACGGCGCCGGGCATTGCTTGAAACGGCTGCTGAATCCATATGCCTGCTATAACTCGGGCTCCGGCTTGGGCGAGGGGTCGAATGAATCTTGTCCCGACTATAAGAATATGCCTCCTGCTGCGCCAGAGCCGTCTGAAGAAGTTCTCTGACCCTTCGTGTTTCAATCGCCGTCGGAGAGTCGCCCTCCATTGGGAGAGCCGCCAATCGTGCCGGCGCAGCGACCATGTTCTCCAAAGGGTTAGAATAATGACCCGGCGGTGTTGGTACATAATGAGGTGGAGCAGTATTCATACGAGGAGGTTCCATCACCCGTGGTTGAACCGGCATCCCAACCCCGGGCGTTGCAACCAGGTTTACCTCCGGCGGGTTACTGGGGCCTGCACCGGGTGTGTGGAAGAGGTTTCTAGGATCATAAATCGGAGGCAGACGGGATTGAGCCTTCTGGTGCCTTCTCCTCATGACCTCATTTGATGCATTCAGATCCATTGTGAGCTGGAAAGCCTCTAACTGAATCTGCTGAGCTCGAGCATCCAAAGCCTCCCGCTCTGTGGCCATCCTGGCATCCTCCGCTGCTAGGTTTTCCTTGGCTTGTGCTACCTCCTCACGTAACTGTGCCACTTCTGCATCATGTTGAACCTGATCCGCCGGATTAACCGCGGCGGTTAATAGGGCTGTCATCCTATCCATGAGATCCATCAGCACCTGAGCCGGCGGTCGCACAGGGCCTCCTACCCCGGCTGCCGCTGACCCGGAGGTTATCGCTACCGCAGCCGTAGAGTTTTGCACGGGTTGCATGCCGGCCATGAAGATCCCAACTATGCTCAGCGGCTCAAAGGGGTCCGGAATACTGCTGCCATCGGAACAGCCCCCAAGCCCGCCATCTTGCAGTTGATACAACGAATCCGTCTCACCCGTGGACGACTCACCATCAGAGTAGATGGCCGTCTCACCGCTAGACACATATCCTTCAGAAAATTCCCCTCCATGGATGCATCCCACGAAGGCACGCTTCATGGCGGGCTAAGCCCGGGCGGGTCTCGCACGCTGAGCCGTCTCGACGATGTCGGTGCAGATGTCCGGCTCAGGGCCCGGCTCGCCAATCTTGCCGATGAAGACGTGGATTCCGCTGAAGGGGACCCGGTACCTGTACTCAACAGAGCCGGTGTCGGGCCCCCAGCCTGCGTTGTCGATGTAGAGCATGCCGCGACGACTCTTGGTCATCTGGCCCATAGCGTATCCCTTGAGCCCTTCGAAACTGCCCTTCAAGAACTCAAATCCACCGTGTGCTGGCCCCACGGTGGGCGCCAACTGTCGTGGAATTGTCACGGCAGATGTCCTAGTGAAAGGACTTAGTCGTGGAGCCATCGCAACTAGGAAGCTTAAAGGGGTTAAAACGGGACAAAGGACATGAGGGTTTATACTGGTTCGGCCCCTTGCGGTGAAGGTAAAGGCCTAATCCAGTTTGAGGTGGTATTGCTTATGTTTCGATTACTAGGGAGCGAATCCGCTTGACCTAGATTTCGATCTGATCTTCCTTACCTTGAACCGCCGCCAGGTCGTCCCTTTATATACAGAGGTCGACGCCCAGCGGCTCATAGAGTCCCAGCCGGCTCATAAACAGTGTCCGGCTCGGTCTCTAACTATCCCTGCCTTACAATACAAGTTATGTACATATGGTGGTTTATCTCTACGGGCCTTGAGTCGCCTTTGGGCCTTGGACCCTTAACTGAACCGCCATCTTCCAGAGCTGTCTTGGGCTTCATGAATCGCCATAGGTATAACCCGGCCCCTCCTGGGCAGGTCATACCTAATAGTTATATCCCCAACACTATGTGTCTCAGGATCGAGGGTAACAGGAGAAAAGGACACGATATTTACCCAGGTTCGGGCCCTCTTAATGGAGGTAATACCGTACTTCTTGCTTGATTGACTTTGATGAGTATAGGGGTTACAAGAGTCTATCTACCTCAAGATCGTAATGGCTAAACCCTAGCGGTCTAGCCTATGTAAATTCTGATAGCCTCTATGGACTAAACCCTCGAGTTTATATAGACACTGGAGGGGCCTAGTGTTGTACAGAGACGGTTTACAGAGAAAGGAAACTATACATCCGGACGTCAAGATTGCCATCCACGCAAAGGAGAGTCCCATCCGGATACGGGGGAAGGCCTTCTATCTTGTATCTTCACGACCCATCAGTCCGGCCGATGCTACACAGCCCGGACACCCGAGGACCCCATAATCCAGGACTCCCTCAGCACTAGCTCCAGTTCATCAATATAATGTAGGCATGTATTTCATAAATAGTCATACATGCTTATGGAAAGAACTTGCATGACATCTTTTGTCCTACCCTCCCGTGGCAGCGGGGTCCTATTAGAAACTAAGGGATATTAAGGCCTCCTTTTAATAGAGAACTGGAACAAAACATTAACACACGGTGAATACATGAACTCCTCAAACTACGGTCATCACCGGGAGTGGTCCCGACTATTGTCACTCCGGGGTTGCCGGATCATAACATGTAGTAGGTGACTATAACTTGCAAGATCGGATCTAGAACATGGATATAATGGTGATAACATAAACGGTTTAGATCTGAATTCATGGCAGCTGGGCCCAAAGTGACAAGCGTTAAGAATGGCAAAGTCATAGCAACATCAATCATAGAACATAATGGATACTAGGGATCAGGCCGTAACAAAACTAACTCGATTACATGATGAATCTCATCCAACTCCTCACCGACCAGCGAGCCTACGAAGGAATTACTCACTCCCGGTGGGGAGCATCATGGAATTGGCGTTGGAGAAGGGTTGGTGATGACGAAGAACGAAGATCCCCCTCTCCGGAGCCCCAAACGGACTCCAGATCTTGCCTCCCTATGAAGAACAGGAGGTGACGGCGGCTCCGTCTGGTGGATCGCGATAATTCTTTCTCCCTGATTTTTTTTCTGGAAAAATAGGATTTCATAGCGTCGGTTAGAGGGTCTACGGGGCCACCAGGTGGGGACAACCCACGTGGACGCGCCAGGAGGGGGGCGCGCCCTGGTGGGTTGTGCCCACCCAGGTGCCCCCTCCGGTGGATCTTGGCTCCAGAAATTCTTATTTATTGTATAAAAAATCCTCGCAAAGTTTTGTTCCATTATGAGAACTTTTATTTCTGCACAAAAACAACACCATGGTTGTTCTGCTGAAAACAACGTCAGTCCGGGGTTAGTTTCATTCAAATCATGCAAATTAGAGTCCAAAATAAGAGGAAAAGCGTTAGGAAAAGTAGATACGTTGGAGACGTATCAACTCCCCCAAGCTTAAACCTTTGCTTGTCCTCAAGCAATTCAGTTGATAAACTGAAAGTGAAAAAGAAAAACTTTTACGAACTCTTTTGCTCTTGTTTGCATAAATAAGCTTAAACAGCACACAAGTTTTCAGCCAACATTATAACTAACCATGCCGATAATAACTCTTAAAAATTATATTAACTCATATCAATAACATAATCAGCTAGCGAGCAATACTAAGATATCTCAAACGGCAACACGTTGTCAAAACAACCATGATATAATATGACAATAGTGATCTCGCTAGCCCTTTCCGAGACCGCAAAACATAAATGCAGAGCACCTCCAAAGTTCAAGCAGTGACTAAACATTGTAATTGATGGTAGAAAAGATCCAGTCATGATGCACCAAACATTAGCTACACATAATGTATAAGTCATGACAACAGTGCTCTGAGGTTCTGGCACTTGTTTTAGAAGGTGATAACACAACATAAAAGTAAATAGATAGTCCCTTCGCAGAGGGAAGCAGTGATTTGTAGAGGTGCTAGAGCTCAAGTTTTTAAAACAGAGGTAAATGATATTTTAAGACATGCACCCTTCTCATTTACTTCACGACTATCAGTTATCAATATCTTCCATGCTAAGCACGCTAGTGGCGGTTTCCAAGAGATAAAAGTAAAGGTTTTGACTCCATTGGGAGTTTTTGTTTGATTATTTGGAAGCTTTTTCTGTTTGCAGTTTGGGACTGGGTAATCATATTACCGCCCTTTTCTCGTGCGATGGCGAGTGAATAAACACTCGACCTGAGAATAACCCGCTTATCATGGAAGATACCGACCACCTCCTGTCCTTCCATGAACGATCCAGGCACACAAAAAGGATATTTATTAGAAGTTTTTAGAGGTGGCACATGCAAATTTACTTAGGACGGAGGGTAATACCGCATATAGGTAGGTATGATGGACTCATCTGGAATAACTTCTGGTTTCAAGGTTTTTGATGTACAAGCAGAATTCCCACTTAGTACAGGCAAAGGCTAGCAAATAGGTTGAGAAGCGGCCAGCTAGAGAGCAACAACGGTCATGAACATGCATTATGCATAAGTAACATTGGACACTAGCATGAGTAGGATATGAACACCATGAACATAAATATCATAGAGGCTATGTTGGTTTTGACTCAACTACATGGATGAAGATGTGCCAAGTCAAGCCACTCGAACATTCAGAGGAGGATACCATATCATCATACTACGTCACAATCATTTTAACGCAATGTTGATATCCAAGATAAATCATTATCCACTCCCAGCTACTTATGTATAGCATGAGAAATATAATCTCTAATTGTCATTGCAAACATGTTTAATCATAATGGGCTGAATCATGGATACTAGGTTAAACATATTTACACAAACAGAACAAGTCGAGTTCATACCCGTTTCTCTCTGCCACGGCTAGTTCATTGAATATCGTCATTATTGCCTTTCACTTGCACGACCGAAGGATACGAAAATAATAATAGTTCAAGAGTGTCGTGGACTAAGCTGGAATCTGCAAAACATTTTATTCAACAGGAGAAGACAAGGTAAAATGGGCTCTTTATTAGATCCAATATTCATATGAGAGCCACTCAACATTTTCATCGTGGTCTTCTTGATACGACTCGAATAAAAAGAAAAGAAATTCAGAGAAACACACTGAAATATTTTTGGAGTTTTTGTTTTTCTTGAACAAGCAAATAAAAGGGAAAAAGAAAAAACGAGAAAATATATTTACACGGGAAAGCTCCCAATAAGCAAAAGAAGAACAAGGAAATCTTTTGGGTTTTCTTTTTAGTATTACAACTAAACATGCATAGAAAGTAAACTAACTACACCATTTTTTTGGTTTTTCTAACATTTTTCAAACACACAAGAAGAAAGCGAGAAAATAAAATTAAGCATGGATAATACAATGAAAAAGTGTGAACATCGACAACTGGAATGAAATATGTGAACATGAATGTAATGCCGGTGGGAAACACGTACTCCCCCAAGCTTAGGCTTTTGGCCTCGCCTGCAAATCGATCAGTAGTCTGGATAATAGTCGGCGTGGTAGCTCATGGAGGCTCTCGGTGCGAATGCCTCGGCCTGCCGTGCTGCCTCCACTACCGCGTTATGAGCTCGGGCCTCGCTCTCAAGAACAAAATATCTTCCTTTGTTGTGAAAGAGCAGGCGCGGGCAAATATGTGTGCACAACAAATGTTTGGTTAAACTACAGATTGTAAGTGAAATTATGAATTTCTCCTGTGAGGATCTTATGACTTTTCAAAGCATCAAAGTATAAATACTGCGTGGGTAGGATAGGGTCAAAGGGCAAAGGTGAAACACCCAACCCTCGTGCTAAACGCGTGGCATATATTCCACCATAGAAATAACCACTATTAGTGTTATGATGCAGTCTACGTGCAACAATCGCTCCAAGGTTATAACTCTTTCACCGGTGAGAGCGGTGCGTATGAGGCTCAAGTCTAGAGCACAAAGTGTACTACAGTCTTGCTTGCCTAATATACATTTCCCGTTAAATAATGCAAAGTATTGAATTGCGGGAAAATGAATGCTCTTTGTTCTACCTTGTGTCACTCCCCTCGTCTCACCGTAGCAAAGACTAGTCAAGAATGATTGGTACTCAGCCCTTGGCGGTTCGTCAAGCGAACCCCAGAATGGGAGTTTGCCGTGGTGAGCAAAACTCTCTAGTGAGATGGTAAATGGATTTTCATAAAGCTTAAATGACACCCTAGACTCACGGGGATGGAATTTAAATCCTTTGACAAATGAATCGGTAAGAGTGTGGCATTGCTCGCACTTATGTGAAATGTAGGGACCGAGACCGGCATTGTGAACATATTGCTCAAATTCCTCCTCAATGCCCACACGCATCATATAATCATCGCAAGGCCATAATCATGTTTTGGTGGTTGCATCTCGAATGGAACTTTCACTTGGTTCGATATAAGACAGACGAGCGGAGTTGTCACTAGAAGATGCCCCCGAGGATCTCCTCCTCGAAGAACTCCTTCCAAATAGGTTCATTATGTCCGCGTACAATTTTCTGAAAATTTTGAGTGACAAAAATTTATCAACAAAACTTCATAAGGTTGATAGCAACTACTCATAGGGATACATAGAGGTCGTAGCAAGCATTCAAACTACTTAGAACTCTAAGAATTCAACATGCAAGCTCATCTACAGCAACACCAAGAGTAGCTAATTATTCAAAATATAAACCCCTAAAAACAAAAAATAATTGGACAAACGGTGGAGTCACATACCAAGCAACAATCCCCCGAAACAGTTTCGGAAATGGAGCTTTGAGCAAAGAGATCGAAATCCGCGGGTTTGAGGACAAGAACACGAGAGAGAGAGAGAGCAATAGTGAATTTTTTCTGGAAGTAAGTGATGGTGTGGTGTGAAGGGATAAGTGAGGGGGCCCACGTGGGGACCACAACCCACCAGGGCGCACCTGGGGGTCCTGGCGCGCCCAGGTGGGCTGTGCCCACCTGGTGCACCTCCCCCTGATATTATTTGCACTAGAAATTCTTAAATATTCAGAGAAAAAAATCGTATTAAATTTTCAGAGCATTCTGAGAACTTTTATTTTTTGGTCATTTTTTATTGCACGGGAAATTCAGAAAACAGACAAAACATGGCATTTTATTTTATTTAACTAATAAAAACAAAAAAAGTACGTACAGAAGGTAGTGCTTACTAAATTCATCAACTTCATACCTCTCAAAAATGATTCATTAATAAGGTTGATTAGGTCTTATTAACAACCACTTTCGATTAGCATGAAACCGAAGAACTTTCATAAATCACTAAGTTACCTCAACGGGGATATGAATGTCCCCAACAATAAGCATTTCATATTTCTTTTTGACAGTAGGTAGAGGTATTTGAAAACTTCCAATAGTGATTTTCGGAGATTTTTCAATAACATTAATACCATTCACTTGGAATTGTTCTTCGGAAAGTGCACCGTATGCTCATTACCATTGATGTGAAAAGTGACCTTGCTTTTATTGCAATCAATAACAGCCCCTGCAGTATTCAAGAATGGTCTACCAAGGATAATCGACATGTTGTCGTCCTCAGGCATCTCAAGTATAACAAATTCAGTCAAAATAGTAACATTACCAACAACAACGGGCACATCCTCACAGACACCGATAGGTATGGCAGTTGATTTATCAGCCCTTTGCAAAGATATGTCAGTAGGTGTGAGTTTACTCAAATCAAGTCTTTTATATAAAGAGAAAGGCATAACACTAACACCAGCTCCTAAATCACACAAAGCAGTTTTCACATAATTCTTTTTGATAGAGCAAGGTATAGTTGGTATTCCTGGATCTCCAAGTTTTTAGGTACTCCAACTTTAAAAGTATAATTAGCAAGCATAATGGACATTTCAGCTTCCGGTATTTTTCTCTTATTGGTGATGATGTCTTTCATGTACTTTACATAAGGAGGCATTTTCAAGATATCAGTCAAGCGAGTACGCAAAAAGACTGGCCTCAACAGTTCAGCAAAGTGTTCAAATTCGTCATCATCTTTCTTTTTAGTTGACATAGGTGGAAAGGGCATAGGTTTTTGAACCCACGATTCTCTTTCTTTACCATGTTTTCTAGCCACAAAGTCTCTTTTATCATATCTTTTATTCTTAGGTTGTGGGTTATCAAGATCAACTGGTGGTTCTATCTCAACATCATTGTCTGGTTCTTTATTATTTGTTTGAGCATCTTCATGAACCTCATCATTATCTTTTTCATTATCAGAAGGTGAGTGTTCATTACCAGACTAAGTTTCAGCATCAGAGGTAGAAGTTTCATTTCATTATCAGGAGGTTTTTCTATTTCAGGTTCACTAGAAGCATGCAAAGTCCTATCATTTTTCTTCTTCTTTTTCTTTTTCTTTTTAGAAGGACTACGTGCATCACTGTTATTTCTTTGTGAATTTATTCAATTCTTTTTGGGTGTCCCTCAGGATAAAGTGGTTCCTGAGTCATTTTACCTCCTCTAGTTGCAACTCTAACAACAAAGTCATGTATATTGTTATTCATTTCATCTAGCAACTCTCTTTGAGATTTACCAACTTGTTCTATCTAAGTTTGAACCATAGAAGCATGCTTTCCAACACCTCTAACATCATTTGAGATTCTAAATAACAAGTCACTCAAGCGAGCAATCATATCAGAATTATATTTCAATTGTTTCATAACATTTCCATTGAAGTGATCATGTTTTCTAATGTAGTTTTCAAACTCATAAAGGTATTGACTAGGGTGCATATTGTGAGGATTGTCATTATCATTGAACTTCATTAGAGAATTTACCTCTACCACCTTAGGAAGTGGTGGTGTATTAAGCCCATGTATTTCTTCAATAGGAGGTAAATTTTTAACATCCTCAGCTTTAATACCCTTTTCCTTCATAGATTTATTTGCCTCTTGCATATCTTCAGGACTGAGATATAATATACCCCTCTTCTTCGGAGTGGGTTTAGGCGGTGGTTCAGGAAGATTCCAATCATCATCATTTTTCAATATGTTATTCAATAATTCTTCAGCTTGTCCAACAGTTCGTTCCCTGAAAACACAACCAGCACAACTATCTAGGAAGTCCCTAGAAGCATCGGTTAGTCCATTATAGAAGATATCAAGTATTTCATTTTTCTTAAGAGGATGATCAGGCAAAGCATTAAGTAACTGGCAAAGCCTCCCCCAAGCTTGTGGGAGACTCTCTTCTTTAGTTTGCACAAAGTTAAATATTTCCTGTAAGGCTACTTGTTTCTTATGAGCAGGGAAATATTTTTCAGAGAAGTAATAAATCATATCCTGGGGACTACGCACACAACCAGGAGCAAGAGTATTGTACCAAGCTTTAGCATCACCCTTTAATGAGAACGGAAATAATTTGAGAATAAAGTAATAGCGAGTCTTCTCATCATGAGTAAAAAGGGTGGCTATGTCATTTAACTTAGTAAGATGTGCTGCAACAGTTTCAGTTTCATAACCATGGAAAGGATCAGATTCAACCAAAGTAATTAACTCTGGGTCGACAGAGAATTCATAATCCTTATCATCAATAAAGATTGGTGAAGTAGCAAACTTAGGTTCATATTTCATTCTAGCATTCAGAGATTTTTCTTTATACTTGCATAATAATTTCTCTAGATCATCTCTATCCCTACAAGCAAGAATATCTCTAGTTGTCTCCTCATTCATAACATAACCTTCCGGTACCTTAGGCAATTCATATCTAGGAAGGCTAGTTCTAGCAGGTGCTTCAGGAGTTTCAGTTTCAAGCTCATCATCAGATTCAACAACATCATGTTGTATTACTGTAGCAATTTGTTCATCAAGAAAGTCACCAAGTGGCACATCATCATTATCAAGCAAGGTACTAGCATCATCATAAGCATTATCCATAGCAGAAGTAGCATCATCAGTAACTTGCGACATATCAGAATTGATAGCATGTGGTGGTGTTGCAAGTTTACTTATAACAGAAGGTGAATCTAAAGCAGAACTGGATGGCAGTTCCTCACCTCCCCTCGTCTTTGAGGGAAAAATCTTAGTCTTAGCATCCTTGAGATTCTTCATAATGATAAATTGATAATAATCCCCAGTGACTCAACAAATATAGCTATGCTCCCCGGCAACGGCGCCAAAAAAATGTCTTGATAACCCACAAGTAGAGGGGATCGCAACAGTTTTCGAGGGTAGAGTATTCAACCCAAATTTATAGATTCGACACAAGGGGAGCCAAAGAACATTTGAAGGTATTAGCAGCTAAGTTGTCAATTCAACCACACCGGGAGATTAATTATCTGCTGCAAAGTGATCAGTAGCAAAGTAATATGATAGTTTTGGTAATAGTGACAGCAGTAACAGTAGTAACTTAGCAAGATCAATATAAGATAAATTCGTAGGCATTGGATCGGTGACTTGTTGGATGATATTCATCATGAGACAATTATAACCAAGGCGATACGGCACTAGCTCTAGTTCATCAATATAATGTAGCCATGTATTCTGTAAATAGTCATACGTGCTTATGGAAAGAACGTGCATGACATCTTTTGTCGTACCCTCCCGTGGCAGCGGGGTCCTATTGGAAACTAAGGGATATTAAGGCCTCCTTTTAATAGAGAACCGAAACAAAGCATTAACACACGGTGAATACAAGAACTCCTCAAACTATGGTCATCACCGGGAGTGGTCCCGACTATTGTCACTCCGGGGTTGCCGGATCATAACACGTAGTAGGTGACTATAACTTGCAAGATCGGATCTAGAACATGGATATAATGGTGATAACATAAACGGTTCAGATCTGAATTCATGGCACCCGGGCCCAAAGTGACAAGCATTAAGCATGGCAAAGTCATAGCAACATCAATCTTAGAACATAATGGATACTAGGGATCAGGCCGTAACAAAACTAACTCGATTACATGATGAATCTCATCCAACTCCTCACCGACCAGCGAGCCTATTAAGGAATTACTCACTCCCGATGGGGAGCATCATGGAATTGGCGTTGGAGAAGGGTTGGTGATGACGAAGAACAAAGATCCCCCTCTCCAGAGCCCCAAATGGACTCCAGATCTGGCCTCCCGATGAAGAACAGGAGGTGACGGCGGCTCCGTCTCATGGATCGCGATAATTCTTTCTCCTTGATTTTTTCTGGAACAATAGGATTTTATAGCGTTGGTTTCAAGGTCTGCGGGGCCATCACGTGGGGACAGCCCACCTAGGCGCGCCAGGAGGGGGGCGCCCTGGTGGGTTGTGCCCACCCAGGTGCCCCCTCCGTTGGATCTTGGCTCCAAAAATTCTTATTTATTGTATAAAAAATCCTTGCAAAGTTTCGTTCCATTCCGAGAACTTCTATTTCTGCACACAAAAACAACACTATGGTAGTTCTGTTGAAAACAGCGTTAGTCCGGGGTTAGTTTCATTCAAATCATGCAAATTAGAGTCCAAAACAAGAGGAAAAGCGTTAGGAAAATTAGATACGTTGGAGATGTATCAGAGCACAGCAGCCCACAAGGGGTGGCCCGCCCCCCCTATGGCAGGAGGCCGATTGGAAGAAGAAAAAGAGGGGGTTCGCCCCCCTTCCTTCTCTCTTCCCCCTTCCCTTTTCTCGCCGATGTTTATGGAAGGGGGCGCCACTTGGGAAAACCCCAAGTAGGATTCAGATCCTACTTGGGACGCACCCTGGCGGCCTCCCCTCTCCCTCCAACCTATATATATGTAGGGGGCGCCCCTAGCACACACCAGACAATTGCCTAGCCGTGTGCAGCGCCCCCCTCCACAGTTTACACCATCGGTCATATCTTTGTGGTGCTTAGGCGAAGCCCTATGAGGATCACTTCACCATCACCGTCACCACGTCGTTGTGCTGACGGAACTCATCTACTACCTCGACGTCTTGCTGGATCAAGAAGGCCAGGGACATCACCGAGCTGAACGTGTGCAGAACTCGGAGGTGCCGTGCGTTCGGTACTTGATCGGTCCTTGAAGAAGGTTAAAACAGCAAACTTGACGAATCACTGTTGTGGTTTTTGCCGTAGGTAAGAACGGTTCTTGCTAGAAACCCGTAGCAGCCATGTAAAACTTGCAACAACAAAGTAGAGGACGTCTAACTTGTTTTTGTAGGGTATGTTGTGATGTGATATGGTCAAGACATGATGTGATATACGTTATTGTATGAGATGATCATGTTTTGTAAGATATCTGGCAACCGGCAGGAGCCATATGGTTGTCTCTTTATTGTATGAAATGCAAACGCCATGTAATTGCTTTACTTTATCGCTATGAGTTAGCAATAGTTGTAGAAGCAATAGTTGGCGAGACACCCACGACACAACGATGGAGATCAAGGTGTCGTGCCGGTGACAATGGATATCATGACGATGCTTTGGAGATGGAGATCAAAAGCACAAGATGATGATGGCCATATCATGTCACATATTTTGATTGCATGTGATGTTTATCTTTTATGCATCTTATTTTGCTTAGAACGACGGTAGTTATAAGATGATCCCTTCACTAAAATTCACGGTAAAAGTGTTCTCCCCGAGTATGCACCGTTGCGAAAGTTCGTCATTTCGAGACACCATGTGATGATCGGGTGTGATAAACTCTATGTTCACATACAACGGGTGTAAGAAAGTTTTATCCACGCAGAATACTTAGGTTAAACTTGACGAGCCTAGCATGTACAGACATGGCCTCGGAACACTGGAGAACGAAAGGTCAAACATTAGTCATATAGTAGATATAATCAACATAGAGATGTTCACCATGGATGACTACCTCATCTCATGTGATGATCGGACATGGGTTAGTTGATATGGGTCATGTATCACTTAGACAACTTGAGGGATGTTGATTTAAGTGGGAGTTCAGTAGTAATTTGATTAACTGAACTTAATTTATCATGAACTTAGTCCTGATAGTATTTACAAATCTATGATGTAGATCAATAGCTCGCGATATAGCTCCCTTATTTTTGATATGTTCCTAGAGAAAAATAAGTTGAAAGATGATAGTAGCAATGATGCGGACTGGGTCCGTGATCTGAGGATTATCCTCATTGCTGCACAGAAGAATTGTGTCCTTGATGCACCGCTAGGTGACAGACTCATTGCAGGAGTAGATGCAGTCGTTATGAACGTTTGGCAAGCTCGATATGATAACTACTTAATAGTTTAGTGCACCATGTTTTATGGCTTAGAACCGGGACTTAAAAAATGTTTTGAACGCCACGGAGCATATGAGATGTTTCAAGAGCTGAAATTGGTATTTCAAACTCATGCCGGTGTCGAGAGGTATGAGACCTTTGACAAGTACTTTGCCTACAAGATGGAGGAGAATAGCTCAACCAGTGAGCATGTGCTTAGAATGTCTGGGTACTACAATCGCTTGAATCGAAGGGAAGTTAATCTTCCAGATAAGAGATTGATTGACAAAGTTCTCTAGTCACTATCACCAAGCTACTAGAACTTCTTGATGAACTATAATATGCAAGGGATGATGAAAATTATTCCCGAGCTCTTCGCGATGCTGAAATCGGCGAAGGTAGAAATCAAGAAAGAGCATCAAGTGTTGATGGTTAACAAGACCACTAGGTTCAAGAAAAAGGGCAAGGGAAATAAAGGGAATTTCAAGAAGGATAGCAAGCAAGTTTCCACTCCTGTGAAGAAGCCCAAAGATGGACCCAAGCCTAAAACTGAGTGTCTCTACTGCAAAGGAAATGGTCACTGAAAGTGGAACTGCCCAAAATAGTTGGCGGATAAGAAGGATGGCAAAGTGAACAATGGTATATTTGATATACATGTTATTGATGTGTACCTTACTAGTATTCATAGTAGCCCCTGGGTATTTGATACAGGTTCAGTTGCTAAGATTAGTAACTCGAAACAGGAGTTGCAGAATAAACAGAGACTAGTTAAGGGCGAGGTGACGATGTGTGTTGGAAGTGATTCCAAGGTTGATACGATCACCATCAGACACTCCCTCTATCTTCGGGATTAGTGTTGAACCTAAATAAATGTTATTTGGTGTTTGAGTTGAGCATGAATATGATTTGATCATATTTGTTGCAATATGGTTATTCATTTAAGTCAAAGAATAATTGTTTTTCTGTTTACATGAATAAAACCTTCTATGGTCATACACCCAATGTGAATGGTTTATTGAATCTCGACCGTAGTGATACACATATTCATAATATTGATGCCAAAAGATGCAAAGTTGATAATGATAGTGCAACATACTTGTGGCACTGCCATTTAGGTCATATTGGTGTAAAGCGCATGAAAATACTCCATGTGAGTGGACTTTTGGAATCACTTGATTATGAATCATTTGATACTTGCGAACCATGCCTCATGGGCAAGATGCCTAAAACTCCGTTCTCCGGAACAATGGAGAGAGCCAATGACTAATTGGAAATAATACATACCGATGTATGCGGTCCGATGAGTGTTGAAAGCACGCGGCAGGTATTGTTATTTTCTGACCTTCACAGATGTTTTGAGTAGGTATGGGTATATCTACTTGATGAAACACAAGTCTGAAACATTTGAAAAGTTCAAAGAATTTTAGAGTGAAGTGGAGAATCATCGTAACAAGAAAATAAAGTTTCTACGATCTGATCGCGGAGGCGAATATTTGAGTTACGAGTTTGGCCTTCATTTAAAATAATGTGGAATAATTTCACAACTCACGCCACCTGGAACACCACAGCGTAATGGTGTGTCCGAACGTCGTAACCGTACTTTATTAGATATGGTGTGATCTACGATGTCTCTTGCCGATTTACCACTATCATTTTGGGGTTATGCATTAGAGACAGCTGCATTCACGTTAAATAGGGTACCGTCTGAATCCGTTGAGACGACACCGTATGAACTATGGTTTTGCAAGAAACCTAAGCTGTCGTTTCTTAAAGTTTGGGGTTGCGACACTTATGTCAAAAGGCTTCAGCCTGATAAGCTCGAACCTAAATCGGAGAAGTGCGTCTTCATAGGATACCCTAAGGAAACAATTGGGTACACCTTGTACCACAGATCTGAAGGCAAGATCTTTGTTGCCAAGAATGGAACCTTTCTAGAGAAGGAGTTTCTCTCGAAAGAAGTGAGTGGGAGGAAAGTAGAACTTAATGAGGTAATAATACCTTCTCTCAAATTGGAAAGTTTACACCAGAGAAATCCGTTCCCGTGATGTCAACACCAACTAGAGAGGAAGCTAATGATAATGATCATGAAAACTTCAGATCATGTTACTACTGGACCTCGTAGGTCGAACAGAACATGTTCCGCACCAGAGTGGTACGGTAATCCTGTCCTAGAAGTCATTTTACTAGACCATGGCGAACCTACGAACTATGAAGAAGCTATGATGAGCCCAGATTCCGATAAATGGCTCGAGGTCATTAAATCTGAGATAGTATCCATGTATGAGAACAAAGTGTGGACTTTGGTGGACTTGCTCGATGATCGGCAAGCCATTGAGAATAAATGGATCTTCAAGAAGAAGACTGACGCTGATGGTAATATTACTGTCTACAAAGCTCGACTTGTCACAAAAGTGTTTTTGACAAGTTCAAGGGACTGACTACGATGAGACTTTCTCACCCATAGTGATGCTTAAGTGCTTCCGAATCATGTTAGCAATTGCCGCATTCTATAATTGTGAAAATCTGGAAAATGGATGTCAAAAACTGCATTCATTAATGGATATTAAAGAAGAGTTGTATATGAGGCTACCAGAAGTTTTTGTCGATCCTAAAGGTGCTAACAAAGTGTGCAAGCTCCAGCGTTCCATTTTTGGACTGGTGCATGCATCTTGGAGTTGGAATATACGCTTTGATGAGGTGATCAAAGCATATGGTTTTATACAGACTTATGGTGAAGCCTGTATTTACAAAAAAGTCAGTGGGAGCTGTGTAGCATTTCTGATATATATGTGGATGACATATTGTTGATTGGAAATGATATAGAATTTCTGGATAGCATAAAAGGATACTTGAATAAGATTTTTTCAATGAAAGACCTCGGTGAAGCTGCTTACATATTAGGCATCAAGATCTATAGGGATAGATCGATACGCTTAATAGGACTTTCACAAAGTACATACCTTGGCAAAGTTTTGAAAAAGTTCAAAATAGATCAGTCAAAGAAAGAGTTCTTGCATGTGTTGCAAGGAGTGAAGTTGAGTAAGACTCAAAGCCAGACCACGACAGAAGATAGAGAGAGAATGAAAGTCATTCCCTATGCCCGAGCCATAGGTTCTATAAAGTATGCCATGTTGTGTACCAAACCTATTGTGTAACTTGCCATGAGTTTGGCAAGGGGGTACAATAGTGATCCAAGAGTAGATCACTAGACAGCGGTCAAAATTATCCTTATTACCTAAGAGGACTAAGAAAATATTTCTCGGTTATGGAGGTGATAAAGAGTTCATCGTAAAGGGTTACGCCGATGCAAACTTTGACACCAATTTGGATGACTCAGAGTCTCAATCTGGATACATATTGATACTGGGAGCAATTAGCTAGAGTAGCACCATGTAGAGCATTGTAGACATAGAAATTTGCAAATATACATACGAATCTGAATGTGACCGGCCCGTTGACTAAACTTCTCTCACAAGCAAAACATGATCACATCTTAGTACTCTTTGGGTGTTAATCACATGGCGATGTGAACTAGATTATTGACTCTAGTAAACCCTTTGGGTGTTGTTCACATGGCGATGTGAACTAGATTATTGACTCTAGTAAACCCTTTGGGTGTTGGTCACATGGCGATGTGAACTATGGGTGTTAATCACATGACGATGTGAACTATTGGTATTAAATCACATGGCGATGTGAACTAAATTATTGACTCTAGTGCAAGTGGGAGACTGAAGGAAATATGCCCTAGAGGCAATAATAAAGTTGTTATTTTATATTTCCTTATTCATGATAAACGTTTATTATTCATGCTAGAATTGTATTCATCGGAAACTTAAATACATGTGTGAATACATAAACAAACACTGTGTCCCTAGTGAGCCTCTACTAGACTAGCTCATTGATCAAAGATGGTTAAGGTTTCCTAACCATGGACATAAGTTGTCATTTGATAACGGGATCACATAATTAGGAGAATAATGTGATGGACAATACCCATCCACTAGCTTAGCATAATTATCGTTCAGTTTTATTGCTATTGCTTTCTTCATGTCAAATACATATTCCTTCGACTATGAGATTATGCAACTCCCGGATACCGGAGGAATACCTTGTGTGCTATCAAACGTCACAACATAAAGGGTGATTATAAAGATGCTCTACAGGTATCTACGAAGGTGTTTGTTGAGTTGGCATAGATCAAGATTAGGATTTGTCACTCCGAGTATCGAAGAGGTATCTCTGGGCCCTCTCGGTAATACACATCATAAGCTTGCAAGCGAACGACTAAAAAGTTAGTCACAAGGTGATGTATTATGGAACGAGTAAAGAGACTTGCCGGTAATGAGATTGAACTAGGTATAGAGATACCGACGATCGAATCTCGGGCAAGTAACATACCGATGACAAGGGGAATTACGTATGTTATCATGACGGTTCGACCGATAAATATCTTACGAGAATATGTAGGAGCCAATATGAGCATCCAGGTTCCGCTATTGGTTATTGACCGGAGAGGTGTCTCGGTCATGTCTACATAGTTCTCGAACCCGTAGGGTCCGCACGCTTAACGTTCGATGACGATATTGGATTATATGAGTTATGTGATTTGGTGACCGAATGTTGCTTGGAGTCCCGGATGAGTTCACGTACATGACAAGGAGTCTCGAAATGGTCGAGAGGTAAAGATTGATATATAGGACGATGGAATCCGGACACCGGAAGCGTTCCGGAAGGTATCGGGTATTTATCGGAGTACTGGAGGGGTAATATATGGGCCATATGGGCCATGAGTGGGGAGAACACCAGCGCACAAGGGGTGGCGTGCCCCCCTATGGCAGGAGGCCGATTGGGAGAAGAAAAAGAGGGGGTTCGCCCCCCTTCCTTCTCTCTTCCCCCTTCCCTTTTTCTCTCCGATGTTTTATGGAAGGGGGGAGCCAATTGGGGCGCACCCTGGCTGCCTCCCCTCTCCCTCCCACCTATATATATGTGGGAGGGGTGCCCCTAGCACACACCAGACAATTGCCTAGCCGTGTGCAGCGCCCCCCCTCCACAGTTTACACCCTCGGTCATATCTTCGTGGTGCTTAGGCGAAGCCCTGCGAGGATCACTTCACCATCACCGTCACCATGCCGTTGTGCTGACGGAACTCATCTACTACCTTGACATCTTGCTGGATCAAGAAGGCGAGGGACGTCATCGAGCTGGACGTGTGCAGAACTCGGAGGTGTCGTGCCTTCGGTACTTGATCTGTCGGAGCTAGAAGAAGTTCGACTACATCAACCGCGTTGTCAAACGCTTCCGCTTACGGTCTACGAGGGTACATAGACATACTCTTCCCCTCGTTACTATGCATCTCCATGGATAGATCATTGCGTGTGCGTAGATTTTTTTTGTTTTCCATGTAACGATTCCCAATAGGAAGGGGATCCTCGCCCAAGCCTTCAACAAGGAAACAACACCCAAAGGCGCCGCCTTTGGTGTGGCTGCCGCGCCGGTCAAAGGATTCCTCCGAATCCGCCTCCAGATACCAGATCCACAACACCGCCCCCCGAGGGCGGCGACCAGAGCCACCAGGGGCTGGATCCACAGCAGATCGGAGTAGATAGGGGTCGAGGACGAACTTCTCCATGGCAAGCCAGCAACAAGCAGGGGGCTGCCACGGCAGCCGACGCCCACCGCCTCCACGCCGCCCACATGGCCGAGGAAGAGGCCCACCTACACCCGTCGGCGCTGCCCGCCGCACAGGCGCGCCACGCGCCACCACCCAGGGCTGCCACCCTGGAAGCCGAGGCACTCCACCCGCGATGGAGCCGCCCGAATCCCAGCCACCACCTTCACCTGTGTCACACGGCCGCGCGGGTGAGCACCTCTAGCGGCGGTGGAGAGGAGAGAGACGAGGGCGAGACGAGGCGGGAAGGCTAGGTTTTGCCCAGAGTTTAAAAAAATCTAAATTCGAGTTTTGTTAATTTTGAAATTTTTTGGACGGGATTTGGAATTCGTTTCTTGTGCTAAAAGTCCAGCCGCCTCATATATTGATGAGAGGTAATGGCCGATTGAACAACACACAATCGATCAATCCATCCGTCACTTTTTATCTTTTATCTTTTCTCATTTGCCATAGTTTACTTCTTGCTCGTTCTTCATTGTTCTCCTTATTGCACGAGTGAACGTCGAGGCCCTAGGGGCAATCAGGTCGACCTAGGTCAGCCCATAGCCGTAGCCTACGCTGACGGGGTCCCTACGGGGCGTGTGGTGTTTCCAGTCCTCAAAAGACCTCAAGAGAGTAGCTGAAGATGAAATATGAACAACATTTGAAGGCATTAGTTTAAATCAAATAGGATTCTTGTTGCTGATCAACATTTAATATAGTACCTTTCTCCCCTCCTCTAATCTGTATAAATGAAAGAAGAAGAATGATGTGTGTAAAGGAGACATACCCATGGTAATCTAAACCCACTAAAATGACATGCAGACTCAAATGTGTCAAACAACAAGAATTGTTGTTAAGCATATGAACTTTCTCTCCATATATCCGATACAGTGCAAATAGTGTATAAAATATTTTAGAAACATTATTTGGGTAGATGCAAAAGGTTGAACCCAAATCACACCTGAAGCCGGCACTCCCCGCAGGACGCTGGATCCACTCATTCACTTGGAATCTTAGCTATTTTAATTTGAACTCAAAGAAGAAGACCATTCAAATCTCTAACAAAAACCAAAGTATTATTTTTTATTCTTGTATTGAGGCAAGAAGAACTGCTGGCCGATGCGAAGTTTACATCAGGCAGGCGAAGATATATAATCAGCGCACAAAACCGAAAGCATCTTTCTTTCTTTTTTGAAAAGGAGGATACCCCTGGCCTTTGTATCTGTAAGATGCATGCAACCACTTTATTAATTATTCACAAAGACCTTATAAAGTAATACATCAGTATGCGTGAAGCCACCATCTTGGCAATCCCTGTCGCTACTCCTATGCCCTTGAGGAAGGGCTGCCGAATATCTGAGCCGAATACCAAACAGACATCGCACCAAAGCCTAACATCTAAATCCGGGTGCCCCAGCCCAGCCACACACCGGAATTGTGTCACACACCGGTCTGGCGCACTCTCATAAGTCGTGACCACCATCTTCCCTTGGTCCATCTCCAGAGCAGTTACTGACACATCGACCTTATCAGGCTTGCCATTGATGCCACCACGGCGCCAGACAGCGCCACCATCCTGTACGTATCCATATGCCCGCACCCGTCGCCGAAACTTCGCAGCGCCATGCCGCCGGGATCCGCCGTCGGCCTTGCGGTAGATGGAATACCGCTCCTCCTCTAGTTCCCTCCAGCCATCACTTGCTCCAAAACGATGCCCCTGAAGGGCGAACGACACCAAAGGCGCCTGTCATTGTCCGATTCGGGAGACCCAGATCTAGGGTTTCCCCCGGAGCATCCTGAGCCTGATGACGCAAACTGCAATGACGATGCCTCAACAAGGGAACGACATCGGGGACACCGCCATCGTTTGCCATGACCAAAGTCAGGGCAAGTTTCATCGGCAGTGGCGCCACCAGTCCGTATGCCGATGGCATCGCTGGTCCCTTCCATCTGAGCAAACTCCAAAGACGATGCCCTTAAGAGGGACTACGATACAAAAGCACCGTCATTGCTCAATCCCAATGAGATCTAGGGTTTCCCCCGGAGTTGCTCGCGGTGTAAGGACCCAGACCAGAGACCAGGTTGAACCCTGGCGTGATCCGAAGAACCCGTCGAGATCCGCCCAGTTGCCGGCGGGCGCACCCGCCACCGCGCCGCCCGCAACCCGGTGACCATGGGTCAGTCACCGGACATCACAAACGCGTCCAGCCACCATCCACGGCCAGATCTAGCCGAGGCCAGCGACCCCAGCTATCCCGCGCCGCCGCAGCCCTCGTCGCCATATGCTTGGATCTGATGGAGCAGCCGGCGCAGCTAGCCGCCCCACCTCCGCAACGCGCCAGCACGTGCCACCAGAAATTCCGCGCAGCCGCTGCTGCACCGCCGCGCCCACAGCAGAGCTGGCCGCACGGCCGCCGAGTTGCCCCGCGCGAGCGCCTCGCTCCTCACCCGCACGCCGCAGAGCAGCAGTGGAGGAGGGAAAAATGGCCCCGCCGCCACCGACGACAGGCAGGCTTCACCCTCCGGTGATGGCGAGGAGTAGGGGAGGTGGGGAAAAGGCCTCTGGCGGCCCTGGCCGCCCACGGGGGCGGACGAGGGGGTCACGAGACGCGGGGTTATCCAGGTATAGGTTAAAAAAATAAACCGAAAGCATCTACGTAATAGACATTTAGAAATCACAGGCCGAGTACTATATAGCATCTGATCCTGTAGGTGTAGGCCGAGTACAATATCCAACTTGTACGCAATTTAGAAATCACGGGCTGTGCTGTTCCAAACCCCTTTGGCGGAGTACTATCTAGGAAGAGCCAGACAGCTTCTGACATGTCACGCCGATATTAGAATCTATTTAGTAGACGCCCACTTGTTTCAAAAACAAAATAAAACCAGCAGACGACCAGCCTACAGCTCACAGTTTGTTCGTCAGTTCGATTGTTTTATCTCCCACATGCGTTGCATTCACTGGCAGCAAAGGGAATCCGTACCACTAGTACTGACGCGGTGGTTCATAGTAGCATATGAAGATACCTCTAGGGAAACGCAGATGTTCAAATCCATGAAGGATGCGACAGTGTCAGCCCTGTTTTCTCTTGTTTTTGCCGGCCAAGATTTCTGAGCTGTCATCGATGCGTATGCCCCTCAGTAGACCTACAGATGGAGCTGTCATTTCAGCTTAAGAAATGCCGTGGAAAAGGATGTGTGTTACACAATCCCCGCGAGCGCATATAATTTGGCCTCTGGCCGCGACACGGCACTGCTAAACTATTGCGTTTCCGGGTGAGGTCAGGTCCCTGAGAAGCAAGTTGCATGGGAACGCCCAGATCCCTCCGGCGTTCCGAGCCGAAACCATTTCGGTCGCATCGGATAGGCCTCTGCGGTGGCTGCGGTGACAGCTTTGACATGATGTTTTTCTTCGGACGAGACGGCGATCTTGTTCTGGAATGCGATGTCCCTTCCTTCCTTCCTTCTCTGTAGATGAGCTCGCTCGTGTGCAGGATTCTGTCATAGTCGTGCGTGCAATTCCGTTTTCATTGGTGCCGAGATCAGGTTCAATTATTTGGAAGGATTTGCTATTGTCCGTGTCGGATTAATTGAGAACAACTAGAGATCTTATCCACTGTGATGGCCAGATATTATCAGATGGCACGTGTATTTAGTGCCGGCTTGCGACGATGCGTCCGGTCTGAACCACTGTTCATAACTCTGGGAAATTATATGATTTGTTATCTCTCGTCAATCTGAAAGTATGACCATAATCATGTATTTTCTCACAAAAGATCATGTACTCATACTACTTCTTACGTACTCCCTTCGTTCCTAAATATTTGTTCTTTTAGAGATTTTAAATGAACTACCACATACAGATATATAGACATATTTTAGAGTGTAGGTTCACTCATTTTACTTCGCATGTAGTTACTTGTTAAAATTTCTAGAAAGACAAATATTTAGAAACGGAGAGAGTATATGGGAACGGCTAGAAGTGAATCGCCTGATTTTTGAATTTGGGCCAGTCAAATGTTAACAACCATCGGATGCGAAATGAACAGCCGGATCACCTTCTTCAACCTCTCGCGCCCTCATGTTCATGTTCTTCCTTCGAACCGCCGTGTCGTCGCATGCTTCCGTTGCCGGCGGGGCTCCTACACAGCCTCGACGCAGCCCCCCCCCCCCCCACACACTAACCGTGGCTCACCGCCGTGCTGCCGCCCTCCCCCCCTCCCGCGCGCGCTCAGATACCAACTTGTGACGCCCCCGATTTAATCGTACACTAATCATACACACAAATGTGTACGATCAAAATCAGAGACTCACGGGAGGATATCAGAACACAACTCTAGACACAAATCAAAATAATACAAGTTTTATATTACAAGCCAGGGGCCTCGAGGGCTCGAATACAAGCTCGATACACAAGAGTCAGCGGAAGCAACAATATCTGAGTACAGACATAAGTTAAACAAGGATGCCTTACGAAGGCTAGCACAAAAGCAACACGATCGAAGAGGCAAGGCCTCCTGCCTGGGACCTCCTAACTACTCCTGGTCGTCGGCGGTCTCCATGTAGCAGAATATGTGGACTGAACTGCAGAATGTCAGAATAGAGGAGAAGGCCTAGCCTATCGAAGACTAGCATCTTCAAGCAGCTTCAAGCATCTTGCAGCATGTAGAAGAGTAAAGAATAGCAGTTTATAATTATCAAACATGTTGTAACATTAATGCCCAGAGATCCCTCCTCGACTCCCTGCGAGAAAGCAATCTCGGAGCAACATATCTCAAGTATCCATTTCTAGTTATATAAGATCAGGATACAAGTCTGAATGTCCATTACCGTGGACACGGTATTTGAATATATATCTTCCCTGCAGGGGTGTACCACGTTACCCAACACGCTCGATCACTCTGGTCGGACACACCTTTCTGGGGTCAATGCCCGGCCTCGGAAGATCAACACGTCGTAGCCCTATCTAGGCTCAGCAGAGAGGTCCCCGCCGGTCTACATCCTAAGCACTCCGGGGTCTGGGCCCATCACCCGTTGCACTCCGGGTCGTTGTACGACGAGCCGGGACGAGAACCACCTCATACTGGATGGCACTGGCCCGACAGGCCCACAATGCTGAACTGGACGTCTGACAAAGCTTCGGCTGATACTGCGACGTCGAGGCCCATAACTATTCTTCCGTCGTGGTTAGTGCGTAAATGCCAAAGGCCAACTCAGAACAAATACCCAAACTTGTTAGTGCAATGGGGGGCTCACGGAGACAAGCAGAGACTCACGATAATGTGTCCCCGTCGCCCCGTCTCATGGACTTACGGCAAGGGCCCAGAATGCCCGGCCGTGCCACGTAGAAAACTCGTGGGTGCTCCACGGGCTCGCCCGACTTTCACATCAACTCGCGGTACCCCTCAGGGTCGACCCGACTTCAACAATGGTCTCAAGTAAAGTCAAGGTACCCGTGTGTCCAAACATCAAGGGGAAAACCCGAGGAATCACCCACGGAGGATTACACTCGATGTAATCATCAAGGTGAACGTAAGAGGATCCACCCTCGAGGTTCACACTTGAGGTGTTGCACGACAGAGCCGTATCGGGAATGGTGAAAGAGGAACCACCCCCGTTGACCACGACCGAATAGCTACACTACAGAATTATCATCAGGAGTGCGTTATGAGGGATCACCCTCTGCACTCGATAGTAGCTCTACAGAGTCGAGCAACTAAAAGGGCGTGATGTGATGTGAGGTGTCAGGCTCTGGTCATCGATCACGTTGACCGAGTCGTCGAAGATGAAGCAGGGGCAACAAGGACAAGGTGGGGGTCACTGATGGGTCACTAACCAACCTATACTAAGCAGTTTAGGATAAGCATGTAGGTAACAATAAGCAGGTTACAAAAGCAGGCTATGCATCAGAATAGGAGCAATCAATTACAGTAGCAAAATCTAATGCAAGCATGAGAGAATGGAATGGGCGATATCGGGATGATCAAAGGGGGGGCTTGCCTGGACGCTCCGCTGAAAGGGAAGAAGGGTCGTCGTCGACGTAGTCGATCACAGGGACATCAACAGCGGTCTCGGGGTCTACCGAAGAGAAGAGGGGGAAGAAACAGTAAATATAATGCAAACAGATGCAACACAGATGCATGACGGCGGTAACACGCAGGGCTAGGGATGTTCTAACGCGGTGCTACACGATACCGGCGAAGGGGGATAACATCCGGAAAGTTTTTCCGAAGTTAGGCTTTTTCGGACAGACGAACCGGAGGGGAAAAGTTCGATGTTTGCTATGCTAGGGGCACATGACGGATGAACGGAGAGCGTATTCCGATTCGTCATATTTTTCTGAGCAACTTTCATGTATAAAACTTTTTCATCCGAGTTACGGATTATTTTCTATGATTTTCTAAAGTTTTAGCAATCCCGCCATCCCTTAGCCCCGGTGCCGACGAAGATTTTCCTCGACGAACTTGCACTGCCGCCCTCCGACGAGATCCTTCCTTTCCTTCGGTGAATTTTTTCGCCCTTCTCAAAAACGACCGACCCAAAAGCTAAGGTCAGTCGACTGGTATTTAGATATCGTATCCAAGAAGAAAAGATTGGAGGACTGCCTGGCATGAGCAAATAATTATACATAGAGGACAAAAGGCAGGATTGTGTCCTGCAGCTTACCAAAGACGTACTCCTACTACACGACGAGCACTCGAGGAAGTTGAGCAACACACTGTGGCAGTCTGCATGCGCCATGCGTTTTCCCTTTTCCTTTCTTTTCTTAAAAAAATGGAAAGTTTCTCCTTTTCCAACCAGAACGAAGATAGTCCCTGACTCGGAGGTTTCCACATGCATGGGAAATGTGAAGCTTTCTTAATGCTTAATTGATCTACTTTAGTGGTGTTTCTTTCCTAGGCGAAACTTGTGGCGATGGTGGCAGTCTCCATCCACCTCTGTTAGGATCTGAGCCAGTTAAATCGTGTCGAGTAAAAGCATGGATGCTGCTTGTATCTGGCATTGACAAAATTCCATGCCGCAAATAGTGTACTACCCATTTCTCATTCTAGTCTCTCATTCCTTTTAGGTCTCTTTCTCTGCCGCTCTAGGCCCATTGTCGTAGGCCTCTAGATGGAACACAGAGATAGAGCTAGCACATGCAGCTAGCTGCAGAAGTAGGCGCATGGGGATGGGGGCATGGATCACTGTGGCAACTTTGGTCAGCAGGTTCAGCATTGTACTCCTCCTGCTCATTATACCATGCATGTCTGCAGCCACATAATTACAAAATACAAAGGGTGGCTATTGAATGAGCAGCGACGACACGAGGAATGGCAGGGGCTCTCCATTTAAGAATGGCGTTTCTTTGCTTCCAATGTGGGTGATATAGTTGTTGTGGTACTCTCGCAGGCAGGAGGAGCGAAGCACGCACCGCTAGGTCGTGGGGTATATGGCGGATCCACTGTAGGCGGCTGTGGGGTGCAGACCTTGGGGGGCGGGCAAAGGATTCTTTCTTGATCTATAGGGAGTGAAGGATTCGTTTTTTTTTTCTTTTTTTAGAATTTAGGGATTGGGGTTCGGTATGGATGGCCGAGAGACGAGTGAAGCTGTAGGTGCTGGGTCGGTGATCCAAAATATTAGTGCCCGACTCGATGGTTCTCCTTCTCTCCTACATAACGGCCCATCGAGGGCCCAACTCGCTTGCTTCTCCTTCCCTAAAAAATGTAAGCGTGTACGTGCAACTCGAGAGCGGATATCCTGGATGGGACTAATTTGGTGCTTTGATCATTTTTTTGAAACTTCAGCACGATCTAACCCCACATGTAATTTTTTTTGGACTTCGACCTTTTCTCTACCACCGTAGTCCTTGGCGGTAGGGTATAATTGTTGAGGAACGCAGTAATTTCAAAAAATTTATACGCACACGCAAGATCATGGTGATGTATAGCAATGAGAGGGGAGAGTGTAGTCCACGTACCCTCGTACTGTCATGATCTCCGTCGTCACCGGCATGACACCATGATCTCCATCATCTTGATCTCTATCAACGTGTCGTCACATGTTCGTCCCACCAACTATTGCTTTTGCAACTATTGCTATCGCATAGCGATAAAGTAAAGCAATTATATGGCGCTTGCATCTTATGCAATAAAGAGACAACCATAAGGCTTCTGTCAGTTGCCGATAAATTTAACAAAACATGATCATTACATACAACAATTTATATATCATCACGTCTTGACCATATCACATCACAACATGCCCTGCAAAAACAAGTTAAACGTCCTCTACTTTGTTGTTGCAAGTTTTACGTGGCTGCTACGGGCTTAGCAAGAACCGTTCTTACCTATGCATCAAAACCACAACGATTTTTCGTCAAGTGTGCTGTTTTAACCTTCAACAAGGACCGAGCATAGTCACACTCGATTCAACTAAAATGGAAGAAACAAACACCCACTAGCCACCTGTGTGCGAAGCACGGCGGTAGAACCAGTCTCATGAACGCGGTCATGTAATGTCGGTCTGGGCCGCTTCATCCAACAATACCGCCGAATCAAAGTATGACATGCTAGTAAGCAGTATGACTATTATCGCCCACAACTCTTCGTGTTCTACTCGTGCATATAACATCTACGCATAGACCTGGCTCTGATGCCACTGTTGGGAACGCAATAATTTCAAAAATTTCCTACGCACACGCAAGATCATGGTGATGCATAGCAACGAGAGGGGAGAGTGTAGTACACATACCCTCGTAGACCGTAAGCGGAAGCGTTATGACAACGCGGTTGATGTAGTCGTACGTCTTCATGATCCGACCGATCCTAGCACCGAACGTACGGCACCTCCGTGTTTAGCAACGTTCAGCTCGATGACGTCGCTCATACTCTTGATCCAGTTGAGGCCGAGGGAGAGTCCCGTCGGCACGACGGCGCGGCGACGGTGATGATGAAGTTACCGGCGCAGGGTTTCGCCTAAGCACTACGACGATATGACCGAGGTGTGTAACTGTGGAGGGGGGCACCGCACACGGCTAAGAGATTGTCTGTTGTGCCTTTGGGGTGTCCCCTGCCCACGTATATAAAGGAGGGAGGAGGAAGAGGCCGGCCCTAGAGGGGGCGCGCCAAGTGTGGGGAGTCCTACTAGGACTCCGAAGTCCTAGTAGGATTCCCCTTTTCCTTTTCGGAGTAGGAGAAAAGAAAGAGGGAAAGAGAGAGGGAGTAGGAAAGGGCAAGGGGGGCGCCCCCCCTTTCCCCTAGTCCAATTCGGACCCATGGGGGGGCGCCTCCTTCCCTTTGGCCTGCCTCCTCTATTCCCGTATGGCCCAATAAGGCCCAATACTTCTCCCGGCGAATTCCCGTAACTCTCCGGTACTCCGAAAAATACCCGAATCACTCGGAACCTTTCCGATGTCCGAATATAGCCTTCCAATATATCGATCTTTACCTCTCGACCATTTCGAGACTCATCGTCATGTCCCCGGTCTCATCCGGGACTCCGAACAAACTTCGGTCATCAAATCACATAACTCATAATACAAGTCGTCATCGAACGTTAAGCGTGCGGACCCTACGGGTTCGAGAACTATGTAGACATGACCGAGACACATCTCTGGTCAATAGCCAATAGCGGAACTGGATGCTCATATTCGCTCCTACATATTCTACGAAGATCTTTATCGGTCAAACCGCATAACAACATACGTTGTTCCCTTTGTCATCGGTATGTTACTTGCCCGAGATTCGATCGTCGGTATCCTCATACCTAGTTCAATATCGTTACCGGCAAGTCTCTTTACTCGTTCCATAATGCATCATCCCGCAACTAACTCATTAGTCACAATGCTTGCAAGGCTTATAGTGATGTGCATTACGGAGAGGGCCCAGAGATACCTCTCCGATACACGGAGTGACAAATCCTAATCTCGATCTATGCCAACTCAACAAACACCATCGGAGACGCCTGTAGAGCATCTTTATAATCATCCAGTTACGTTGTGACGTTTGATAGCACACAAGGTGTTCCTCCGGTATTCGGGAGTTGCATAATCTCATAGTGTGAGGAACATGTATAAGTCATGAAGAAAGCAGTATCAATGAAACTGTAACGATCATAATGCTAAGCTAACGAATGGGTCTTGTCCATCACATCATTCTCCTAATGATGTGATCCCGTTCATCAAATGACAATACATGTCTATGGTTAGGAAACATAACCATCTTTGATAAACGAGCTACTCAAGTAGATGCATACTAGGGACACTTTGTTTTGTCTATGTATTCACACATGTACTAAGTTTCCGGTTAATACAATTCTAGCATGAATAATAAACATTTATCATGAAATAAGGAAATAAATAATAACTTTATTATTGCCTCTAGGGCATATTTCCTTCAGTCTCCCACTTGCACTAGAGTCAATAATCTAGTTCACATCGCCATGTGATTTAACACCAATAGTTCACATCACCATGTGATTAACACCCATAGTTCACATCGCCATGTGACCAACACTCAAAGGGTTTACTAGAGTCAGTAATCTTAGTTCACATCGCCATGTGATTAACACCCAAAGAGTACTGAGGTGTGATCATGTTTTGCTTATGAGAGAAGTTTAGTCAACGGGTCTGCCATATTCAGATCCGTATGTATTTTGCAAATTTCTATGCCAACAATGCTCTGCACGGACCTACTCTAGCTAATTGCTCCCACTTTCAATATATATCCAGATTGAGACTTAGAGTCATCTGGATTAGTGTCAAAACTTGCATCGACGTAACCCTTTACGATGAACCTTTTGTCACCTCCATAATCGAGAAACATATCCTTATTCCACTAAGGATAATTTTGACCGCTGTCCAGTGATCTACTGCTAGATCACTATTATACTCCCTTGCCAAACTCAGTGTAGGGTATACAATAGATCTGGTACACATCATGGCATACTTTATAGAACCTATGGCTGAGGCATAGGGAATGACTTTCATTCTCTTTCTATCTTCTGCCGTGGTCGGGCTTTGAGTCTTACTCAATTTCACACCTTGCAATACAGGCAAGAACTCCTTCTTTGACTGTTCCATTTTGAACTACTTCAAAATTTGTCAAGGTATGTACTCATTAAAAAACTTATCAAGCGTCTTGATCTATCTCTATAGATATTGATGCTCAATATGTAAGCAGCTTCATCGAGGTCTTTCTTTGACCAACTCCTTTCAAACACTCCTTTTATGTTTTCCAGAAAATTCTACATCATTTCCGATCAACAATATGTCATTCACATATACTTATCAGAAAGGTTGTAGTGCTCCCATTCACTTTCTTGTAAATACAGGCTTCATCGCAAGTCTGTATAAAACTATATGCTTCGATCAACTCATCAAAGCATATATTCCAACTCTGAGATGCTTTGCACCAGTCCATGGATGGATCGCTGGAGCTTGCACATTTTGTTAGCACCTTTAGGATCGACAAAACCTTCTGGTTGCATGATATACAACTCTTCTTTAAGAAATCCATTAATGAATGTAGTTTTGACATCCATTTGCCAGATTTCATAAAATGTGGCAATTTGCTAACATGATTCGGACAGATTTAAGCATCGCTATGAGTGAGAAAATCTCATCGTAGTCAACACCTTGAACTTTGTCGAAAACCTTTTTCGACAAGTCTAGCTTTGTGGATAGTAACACTACTATCAGCGTCCGTCTTCCTCTTGAAGATCCATTTATTTTCTAGGGCTTGCCGATCATCGGGCAAGTCAACCAAAGTCCACACTTTGTTCTCATACATGGATCCCATCTCAGATTTCATGGCCTCAAGCCATTTTGCGGAATCTGGGCTCATCATCGCTTCCTCATAGTTCGTAGGTTCGTCATGGTCAAGTAACATGAACTCCAGAATAGGATTACCGTACCACTCTGGTGCTGAACGTACTCTGGTTGACCTACGAGGTTCGGTAGTAACTTGATCCGAAGCTTCATGATCATCATCATTAACTTCCTCACTAATTGGTGTAAGCATTACTTGAACTGATTTCAGTGAAGAAATGCTTTCCAATTCGGGAGAAGGTACAATTACCTCATCAAGTTCTACCTTCCTCCCACTCACTTCTTTCGAGAGAAACTCCTTCTCGAGAAAGGATCCATTCTTAGCAACAAAGATCTTGCCTTCGGATTTGTGATAGAAGGTGTACCCAACAGTCGCTTTTGGGTATCCTATGAAGACACATTTCTCCGATTTGGGTTCGAGCTTATCAGGTTGAAGCTTTTTCACATAAGCATCGCAGCCTCAAACTTTAAGAAACGACAACTTGGGTTTCTTGCCAAACCACAGTTCATAAGGTGTCGTCTCAATGGATTTAGATGGTGCCCTATTTAACGTGAATGCAGCTGTCTCTCATGCATAACCCCAAAACGATAGTGGTAAATCCGTAAGAGACATCATAGATTGCACAATATCCAATAAAGTACGGTTATGACATTCGGACACACCATTATGCTGTGGTGTTCTAGGTGGCATGAGTTTGTGAAACTATTCCACATTGTTTTAATTGAAGGTCAAATTCGTAACTCAAATATTTGCCTCTACAATCAGATCGTAGAAACTTTATTTTCTTGGTATGATGATTCTCTACTTCACTCTGAAAAACTTTGAACTTTTCAAGTGTTTCAGACTTGTGTTTCATTAAGTAGATATACACATATCTGCTCAAATCATCTGTGAAGGTCAGAAAATAACGATACCTGCCGCGAGCCTCAACACTCATCGGACCGTATAAATCAGTATGTATTATTTCCAACAAGTCTGTTGCTAGCTCCATTGTTTCGGAGAACGGAGTCTTAGTCATCTTGCCCATGAGGCATGGTTCGCAAGCATCAAATGATTCATAATCAAGTGATTCCAAAAGTCCATCCGCATAGAGTTTCTTCATGCGCTTTACACCAATATGACCTAAACGGCAGTGCCACAAATAAGTTGCACTATCATTATTAACTTTGCATCTTTTGGCTTCAATATTATGAATATGTGTATCACTACGATCGAGTTCCAATAAACTATTTTTATTGGGTGTATGACCATCGAAGGTTTTATTCATGTAAACAGAACAACAATTATTCTCTGACTTTAAATGAATAAAACATGATCAAATCATATTCATGCTCAACGCAAACACCCAATAACATTTATTTAGGTTCAACACTAATCCCGAAAGTATAGGGAGTGTGCGATGATGATCATATCAATCTTGGAACCACTTCCAACACACATCGTCACTTCACCCTTAACTAGTCATTGTTCATTTTGCAACTCCCGTTTCGAGTTACCACTCTTAGCAACTGAACTAGTATCAAATACCGAGGGGTTGCTATAAACACTAGTAAAGTACACATCAATAACATGTATATCAAATATACCTTTGTTCATTTTGCCATCCTTCTTATCCGCAAAGTATCTAGGGGCAGTTCCACTTCAAGTGACCATTTCCTTTGCAGTATAAGCACTCAGTTTCAGGCTAGAGTCTAGCTTTGGGTTTCTTCACGGGAGTGACAACTTGTTTGTCCTTCTTCTTGAAGTTCCTTTTCTATTCTCTTGCCCTTTTTCTTGAAACTAGTGGTCTTGTAAACCATCAACACTTGATGCTCTTTCTTGATTTCTACCTTGGCCGAATTCAACATCGCGAAGAGCTCTAGAATTACTTTCGTCATCCCTTGCATATTATAGTTCATCACGAAGTTCTAGTAACTTGGTGATAGTGACTAGAGAACTTTGTCAATTACTATCTTATCTGGAAGATTAACTCTCACTTGATTCAAGCAATTGTAGTACCCAGACAATCTGAGCACATGCTCACTGGTTGAGCCATTCTCCTTCATCTTGTAGTACTGTCAGAGGTCTCATACCTCTCGACATGGGCATGAGTATGAAATACCAATTTCAACTCTTGGAACATCTTATATGCTCCATGGCGTTCAAAACATTTTTGAAGTCCCGGTTCTAAGCCGTAAAGCATGGTGCACTGAACTTTCAAGTAGTCATCATACCGAGCTTTGTCAAATGTTCATAACGTCTGTATCTGCTCCTGCAATAGGTCTATCATCTAGCGGTGCATCAAGGACATAATTCTTCTGTGCAGTAATGAGAATAATCCTCAGATCACGGACCAAGTCTGCATCATTGCTACTATCATCTTTCAACTTAGTTTTCTCTAGGAACATATCATAAATAAAACGGGGAAGCTATTTGCGAGCTATTGATATACAACATAGATATGCAAATACTATCAGGACTAAGTTCATGATAAATTTAAGTTCAATTAATCATATTACTTAAGAACTCCCACTTACATAGACATCCCTCTAGTCATCTAAATGATCACGTGATCCATATCAACTAAACCATGTCCGATCATCACGTGAGATGGAGTAGTTTTCAATGGTGAACATCACTATGTTGATCATATCTACTATATGATTCACGCTCGACCTTTCGGTCTCAGTGTTCCGAGGCCATATCTGCATATGCTAGGCTCGTCAAGTTTAACCCGAGTATTATGCGTGCGCAAAGCTGGCTTGCACCCGTTGTATGTGAACATAGAGCTTATCACACCCGATCATCACGTGGTGTCTCAGCACGAAGAACTGTCGCAACGCTGCATACTCAGGGAGAGCACTTATACCTTGAAATTTAGTGAGGGATCATCTTATAATGCTACCGACGTACTAAGCAAAATAAGATGTATAAAAGATAAACATCACATGCAATCAAAATATGTGACATGATATGGCGATCATCATCTTGTGCCTTTGATATCCATCTCCAAAGTATTGTCATGATATCCGTCGTCACCGGCATGACACCATGATCTCCATCATCTTGATCTCTATCAACGTGTCATCACATGGTCGTCTCGCCAACTATTGCTTTTGCAACTATTGCTATCGCATAGCGATAAAGTAAAGCAATTATATGGCGCTTGCATCTTATGCAATAAAGAGACAACCATAAGGCTCCTGCCAGTTGCCGATAAATTTAACAAAACATGATCATCACATACAACAATTTATATATCATCACGTCTTAACCATATCACATCACAACATGCCCTGCAAAAACAAGTTAGACGTCCTCTACTTTGTTGTTGCAAGTTTTACGTGGCTGCTACGGGCTTAGCAAGAATTGTTCTTACCTACGCATCAAAACCACAACGATTTTTCGTCAAGTGTGTTGTTTTAACCTTCAACAAGGACCGGGCATAGTCACACTCGATTCAACTAAAGTGGGAGAAACAGACACCCACTAGCCACCTGTGTGCGAAGCACGGCGGTAGAACCAGTCTCATGAACGCGGTCATGTAATGTCGGTCTGGGCCGCTTCATCCAACAATACCGCTGAATCAAAGTATGACATGCTGGTAAGCAGTATGACTATTATCGCCCACAACTCTTTGTGTTCTACTCGTGCATATAACATCTACGCATAGACCTGGCTCTGATGCCACTGTTGGGGAACACAGTAATTTCAAAAATTTCCTACGCACACGCAAGATCATGGTGATGCATAGCAACGTGAGGGGAGAGTGTAGTCCATGTACCCTCGTAGACCGTAAGAGGAAGCGTTATGACAACGCGGTTGATGTAGTCATGCGTCTTCACGATCCGATCAATCCTAGCACCGAACGTACGGTACTTCCGTGTTCAGCACACGTTCAGCTCGATGACGTCCCTCGTACTCTTGATCCAGTTGAGGCCGAGGGAGAGCTCCGTTAGCACGACGACATGGGGACGGTGATGATGAAGTTACTGGCGCAGGGCTTCGCCTAAGCACTACGACGATGTGACCGAGGTGTGTAACTGTGGAGGGGGGCACCGCACACGGCTAAGAGATTGTCTGTTGTGCCTTTGGGGTGTCCCCTGCCCACGTATATAAAGGAGGGAGGAGGAGGAGGCCAGCCCTAGAGGGGGCGTGCCAAGTGTGGGGAGTCCTACTAGGACTCCCAAGTCCTAGTAGGATCCCCCTTTTCCTTTCCCAAGTAGGAGAGAAGAAAGAGGGAAAGAGAGAGGGAGTAGGAATGGGAAAAGGGGGGGCGCCGCCCCCTTTCCCCTAGTCCAATTCGGACCCGTGGGGGGGCCTCCTTCCCTTTGGCCTGCCTCCTCTATTCCCGTATGGCCCAATAAGGCCAAATGCTTCTCCCGGCGAATTCCCGTAACTCTCCGGTACTCCGAAAAATACCCGAATCACTCGGAACCTTTCCGATGTCCGAATATAGCCTTCCAATATATCGATCTTTACCTCTCGACCATTTCGAGACTCCTCGTCATGTCACCGATCTCATCCGGGACTCCGAACAAACTTCGGTCATCAAATCACATAACTCATAATACAAATCGTCATCGAACGTTAAGCGTGCGGACCCTACGGGTTCGAGAACTATGTAGACATGACCGAGACACATCTCCGGTCAATAACCAATAGCGGAACCTGGATGCTCATATTGGCTCCTCCATATTCTACGAAGATCTTTATCGGTCAAACTGAATAACAACATACGTTGTTCCCTTTGTCATCGGTATGTTACTTGCCCGAGATTCGATCGTCGGTATCCTCATACCTAGTTCAATCTCGTTACCGACAAGTCTCTTTACTCGTTCCGTAATGCATCATCTCGCAATTAAATCATTAGTCACAATGCTTGCAAGGCTTATAGTGATGTGCATTGCGGAGAGGGCCCAGAGATATCTCTCCGATACACGGAGTGACAAATCCTAATCTCGATCTATGACAACTCAACAAACACCATCGGAGACACCTGTAGAGCATCTTTATAATCACCCAGTTATGTTGTGACGTTTGATAGCACACAAGGTGTTCCTCCGGTATTCGGGAGTTGCATAATCTCATAGTCTGAGGAACATGTATAAGTCATGAAGAAAGCAGTAGCAATGAAACTGTAACGATCATAATGCTAAGCTAACGAATGGGTCTTGTCCATCACATCATTCTCCTAATGATGTGATCCCGTTCATCAAATGACAACACATGTCTATGGTTAGGAAATATAACCATCTTTGATAAATGAGCTAGTCAAGTAGAGGCATACTAGGGACACTTTGTTTTGTCTATGTATTCACACATGTACTAAGTTTCCGGTTAATACAATTCTAGCATGAATAATAAAAATTTATCATGAAATAAGGAAATAAATAATAACTTTATTATTGCCTCTAGGGCATATTTCCTTCAATAACATGCTACCGCCAAAGTCTTCGATGCTACCATTTAACTGCGCGTCACGCCGCTGTAACGCGGAAAATATGCTACCGCCAATAGGACATTATACCCTACCACCAGAATCGTAGATGGTAGGTTCTGCACTGCGCGGCAGAAAACGGAGTAGCCTACCTCCCTGCACTGCACCGCCTCAGACGTCACAAAACATCAACCTACTCATGCGCTAGATTCCATGTCACAAATATACTGTACTACCCATTTATCATTCTACTCTTTCTCATTCATCTAGGTCTCTTTCTTTGCCGCTCTAGGCCCATTCTCGTAGGCCTCTAGCTGGAACAGAGAGATAGAGCTAGCGCATGCAGCTAGCTGCAGAAGTAGGTGCATGAGGATGGGGTTATTGATCACTGTGGCAACTTTGGTCAGCAGGTTCAGCATTGTACTCCTCCTGCTCATTATACCATGCATGTCTGCAGCCACATAATTGCAAAATACAAAGGGTGGCTATTGAATGAGCAGCGACGACACGACGAATGGCAGGGGATCTCCATTTAAGAATGGTGTTTCTTTGCTTCCAATGTGGGTGCTATAGTTGTTGTGGTACTCGCGAGCAGGAGGAGCGAAGCACGCACCGCTGGGCTGTGGGCACTGGTATGCGTCGATCCTAAACAATGGTTTTTAAACCCTTTTCGCGACGACATTTAGAATCGTCGCCAAGTGAGTGTGGGCGATAGGGGGCTCCTTCCCACACGACCCAAAAACCGTCGGGGATAGGGCCCCTACAGTACTCCTACTCGTTTCTGCTCGCATTGCCATCGCAGTCGGTATTCTGTGGTGCTACGTTTACGATGCGCGGCCCATCACAAACGGTTCACTATTATAGAACATGTATGATGCGCGGCCCATCACAAACGGTTCACCGTTAAGAAGATTAGTTAGTCGCCGTACGAGTGTCGGACAGGATTACGAAACATCGGACCGTCGTAATATCGTCGTACACGACAACTATCACGCACGCTATTCTGTGGTGCAACGTTTACGATGCATACTTCATCAGAAACAGTTCATGGTTGTGAATCATGTACGATAAGGCAACTAACACAAACATTTAGTTTGCCCGCACCGTTTGTGATACTGTCTGACATCGCACACGCTTTGCAAACGGCAACTGTGTGCATGCTTGCACACGTTTCCTCTCTGTGAACCGTCTCCGATTATGGTGCATATTGCAAACGTTTGTGTTTTACAAGCCGTGTGTGCCGTAACAACCTGGAGAGTGTAATTTCACCATAATTTAATTGCTGCTTTTCCAAATTGTACCGGATTTGGATTTGAATTTGAATGTATGCTACAGCTTTATTCATATCCATCAGGTTCAAACAACCAATGCATCATTCGATTCATAGGTACATATGTTCAAGAATTATATAAGAACCAAATAAAGAATGATGAACCACAGTTGTATACTTGTACTATTAAAGACGATAAAGAAAGAGGCAAAATATATTCTGGTTGCCGAATAAGGTGAAGCGGAATGCCCATATTGTGCCCTCCTCCATGCAGAAGGCACGCACGACTCTAGTCCAACCCCTTGTGATGGCCGACCGCCCATCCTTCACAGTCTTCATGAAAACATCTAGATAATCATCATGTTCTGGTAGAAATACTTTAACCTTTGCATGCCCACCAATCATGTAGTTTGAGAGGTAATCTTGAGTAAACTGCTTTGGCAACCACTGCAAAGGAAAAAGATTCAGACATTGTCATCTAACACAACTCATTATGGGTAGTAAAAAGAAGGCTGCAGAGTTCTTACTTACCATCCTGCAGTTCGCTGTTGTCTTGGATAAAGTGTAAACAAATAGTTTAATTGCCATCTTTGGACCCATTTTACTAACAATCTTTATCAGCTTCCTCACTTGATGCTGGTTCATCGATATCTCATTGCCCCATACGCATAAAGGGTCGAAACGCGGATCTTTACCAATGACATATGTACCTAAAAGCATCAAGTTAATATTAGAAGCTAAACAGCAATTGCACAATGATGTAGTACAACACTCTTTAATAATATGTCTATATACATCAGTATGTGGTAGTCCATTTGAAATCTCTAAAAATACAAATATTTTGGAACGGAGGGAGTATCTTATAACATCCAATATACTCACATATTAGATGAATTAACATCTTATATTATGGGCCGGAAGGAGTTTAGTTCATTCTTACAAATTATTGGCTGATTAACTGCTGTTGTATCCATGGTTTATAGTTAGTTTGAGCTAGTTCGGGCTCAAATAGCCCTAAAGTATATCTAAACATGAGGGCTAGTTTGAGCTAGTTGCATCTATAACCCACCCAAAAAAACTAGTATCCAACCCAAGAGGTGCTAATTGGAGCTAGTTCTCCTAGTGTGTTTATTGTCAATCTAACCCTGCCATCCAAACAACTCTTTGGATGGAGTTAGTTCAGGGTTAGTAATGAGCTAGAAACTAACTCTAACCTCTAGCTAAGTTGAGTATCCAAACAGGGTTGTGTTGTTGCTGTTGCTACTGCTGCTCTTCTACGTATATCTAGACATCATTAGAACATTAATCTAACACTCTTCCCTGTTGCTATGTAGCCTAGGATTGCATATTTAGACTTTAAGTACAGTGCATGTTGCTATGTAGCCTCAGATACATTACATATGGTCCTAGTTAACTTAACGAAAAATGGTTTGCAGATATATTCAGTTAAAAGTCCGATTCACCGATTAGTCCCTTATCAGCCGCTGGCCTATATGGTACCAGCTACCGATATCCTGAACAGTGAGCAGATATAAGCATGGGATGAAACTAACCTCGATGGAAAACAGTAGTCGTTCCCAAAATTGTCCTGTGTAGGTACATCGAGAAGCATGTTAAGCACAACAGGCTAAACATCAACCAAAATTACACATGGCAGACAAAATAATCTCCAAAAGATAGCTTTAGTGTGCAGGTTTAAGCACGCTAGTAAAGCAAAACAAGTGGAAAGGTGTGCTAACTGCAACAGGCCTAACATTTAATAACAAGCAAACATAGTCATTCAAACTGGTATTTTGCCGGTCTAAGTACACTGGTTATGGTTAAATAAAAATGGAAAGGCGTGTTAACTACAAGATGCAGCAACTAAATGTAGTCATTCATAGTGGTATTGTTGAAACTGGTACTGATGAAATTGAACTGCACAATTCATACTTGCACATATAGAACATCACGTTGTGAATAACTGGAATAAACAAGGCATACTACGAACAACCAAAGATAGCATTTGAAACTGAACATATGCTAACTACAAACAACCGAACAATCAAAAAACTTTAAAAGAGGCATATGCTAGCTATAACAGGCTTAACATCAAGCAAATATATGCATTCCTATCGGTATGTTTAAAACTAGATTGATGAAATGTACTGCACAGTAAATAATTGCACATATAGAGCATCACATTGTGAACAACTGAAATAAACAAGGCATACTACAAACAACCAGATATAACGATTAAAACTGGACATATTCTCACTACACTACAAAAGGGACTCGACAAAACAAATCATGGGTTTCCCACTGTGAAGAGGCACGACAAAACAAATCATGGGTTTCCTCACTTGTCACTGATTGGCTCGTTCCCGTGGGAGGAGCACGGACCCTAGATGCGCTCCATGTTGTTGCAGATGGGCTCTTTCCCCTTGGAAGAGCACGGCTGTAGGGTGCGCTCCCTGATGTCGCAGACGGCCGATTTCCCCTTGGAGAAGCAGATGGGCTCTTTCCCCTTGGAAGAGCTAGAGAGGGTGCCCTCCTCGTGGTCGCCGTCGATGAAGTCTGACTTGGAAGCTGTGGATCCCAAGCCAGCATCACAGAACGTGTCCTTCAAAAATGACAAAAGGGGCTCGATGGCGATGTAGAATGGCAAATTGTTGATAGCGAGCCAGAGGAGATCAGCGGCGGAGCCATGGATGAGATCGACGGCGGTTGAACCCGAGGGGTTGGGGGTGGGCCACTTAACCTGTGACACAGCCCGCCTCATGGCGTCGCTGTCGATGACCTCGATGTCGTAGCCGGCGGACGAGGCATGCCCGCATACTCTAGCCCACTGCTTGAGTGCCTGCCGCCAGTAATGGTCGTCAGCTTCCTCGGCGACGTCGGGCGAAGAGACCGCTATACACCTCTTTTGTGCCAGTCGCTCCTCGAGCTCCACGGGAAGCGTAGCCAGGCTTAGGCTGCGACGCTCTGGAGTGGGGGATGGGGATGGGGATCTGTGGGAAAGGGGGCGTTTGGAAGGCGTCATCTAAGAAACTCAGGGCGGCCTGGGTATGGAGGTCGGTGGGTAAGCTGCATGGGCAAACCGGCAGATGTTGACAATGGAGGCCTTGCGGCGGCGGCGGCAGCGGCGGCGGGGACCTTGCTAGGGTTTTGAGCGAGGGAGGGTGTGTGTGTGTGCGCGCGCGCACGCCCGAGGAGGTTTTGGTGTGTGTGTGTGTGTGTGTGTGGAGGGGGCGCGAGGTGTTTGACGAAATGACGCGGGTACTGAAAATTTTACTACGCGGGAGTGAAATGCCGGGCTAATGAAAATTTTGATGATAGTGCATCGCACACGGTCCGGAGATAACAACCGTGTGTTATGAAACAGAAAAACCCTCGAGGCTGGCAGATATTTTCTAGGGATGCAGGCGGGATTGGGAACAAGAAACATCTCACACGGTCTAGAGATAACAACCGTGTGTTATGAAACAGAAAAACCCTCGAGGCGGGCAGATATTTTGAGAGGGGAGCCTCGTGGATCCCAATGTACTGTGTGGATGTGTGCGTGACAGGTGCACCAGAGTGGCACACCGTTAGTTTGAGTGAACCGTGTCTGTTGCGTCATCCGACTTGTCTAATGTTCATAAATTTGGCGAAAAACGACGCGGGAGAGGGTCAGAACACGAACACACTTGCATGTGGACCAAATTTATGTATCAAAAGGGTGGTTTGATTTTCAAATACCAAATGCAACTTCGATGTAGCACCTCTCTCGCAAAGCGCACGGTATTGCTTGCCCCCACCCCCCTCGTGTCGGCACGAAGGGAATCCTAAGCTATGAATGCATGCCCCCTCCCCCCAACCGAGGTTCACCTAGCAAAGTGCGAAGTAGTTAGCAGCCCCCCTCCTCCCTCGTATCGGCACGAAGGGAATCCTAAGCTATGAATGCATGCCCCCCCAACCGAGGTTCATTCACCTAGCAAAGTGCGAAGTAGCTAGCAGCCCCCCTCCCTTGTGTCGGCACGAAGGGAATCCTAAGCTATGAATGCATGCCCCCCCACCGAGGTTCACCCTAGCAAAGTGCGAAGTAGCTAGCAGCCCCCTCCCTCATGTCGGGACGAAGGGAATCCTAAGCTATGAATGCATGCCCCCTAACCAAGGTTCACCCTAGCAAAGTGTGAAGTAGCTAGCAGCCCCCTCCCTTGTGTCGGCACGAAGGGAATCCTAAGCTATGAATGCATGCACCCCCAACCGAGGTTCACCTAGCAAAGTGTGAAGTAGAGCTAGTAGCCCCCCTCCTCCCTCATGTCAGCATGAAGGGATTCCTAAGCTATGAATGCATGCCCCCCAACCGAGGTTCACCTAGCAAAGTGCGAAGTAGCTATCAGCCCCCCTCCCTCGTGTCGGCACGAAGGGAATCCTAAGCTATGAATGCATGCCCCCCCCCAACCGAGGTTCACCATAGCAAAGTGCGGAGTAGCTAGCAGCCACCCCTCCCTCGTGTCGGCACGAAGGGAATCCTAAGATATGAATCCACATGCCCCCCAACCGAGGTTCACCTAGCAAAGTGCGAAGTAGCTAGCAGACCCCCTCCCTCGTGTCGGCACGAAGGGAATCCTAAGCTATGAATGCATGCCCTCCCCCCCAACCGAGGTTCAACGTAGCAAAGTGCAAAGTAGCTAGCAGCCACCCCTCCCTCGTGTCGGCACGAAGGGAATCCTAAGCTATGAATGCACATGCCCCCCCAACCGAGGTTCACCTAGCAAAGTGCGAAGTAGCTAGCGGCCCCCCTCGTGTCGGCATGAAGGGAATCCTAAGCTATGAATGCATGCCCCCCTCCCCCCAACCGAGGTTCACCTAGCAAAGTGCGAAGTAGCTAACAACCCCCCACCCCCCTCGTGTCGCCACGAAGGGAATCCTAATTAAGATATGAATGCATGCCCCCCTTAACCGAGGTTCACCTAGCAAAGTGCGAAGTAGCAACCCCCCCACACACTTTCAGTCGGCGGGCCAGAGAGGCATATATCTCACCAAGATGGATCGTAAAACCGACCAAGAATAATCCACCTTGGTCGTACAACCTCTCTCTTGTTGTAGGTCAAAGTGATGGCCGTCCATGCGACCCCGGAGATGGGCTTGCTCGCCAATAATGACGCAAGTAGCTAGTCCCCAAAGACAACCACTGCATGAGTGTGGCCCAAACATATGTATGGAGAGGTGTGTTTTTGAATAACAATGGAACAACTTTGATGTGGCACCGTGATTTCGAACTAGAAATCCCCACACTGAGTGAGGGTTAGGTTGACGATGCATATGTATGTTACACCACACTTCAAGCCAACGATGGGGATTGATATATGCATGCATGCGTGCATAATATATGCGCTCAAACTTAATTAGGTCTGAATCTCACCATGACCTATACTACGATAACATGAACCAAATGAAGAATCCGCCATGGTAACCTATCTTGTTGTTGGTCAAGGTGATCATGGATGTCCACGCGGGCCCACGAATATATAGGCTTGTCACCGATAACCACGCGAGGGAGTGTATCGTTCGAAGGCAACCACTACATGCATATGTATGGAGGTGATGCGTGCATGCATGTTTGAATACACAACATTGATGTGGCATGTGTGTCAAAAATCGCACACTAGCTCCCCACACAGAGCGAGATCGGTTCATGATGTGTCGTTGTACTAGCCACTTTGACTCGATGGGAGGGATTCATACGTACACATGCATGTGTGTGCTCAAAGTGTATCATGCATGTCATCCCAGAGCAAAAATAATAATCCCCTCCTAAGTCAAATTAACCTCTCTTGTTGTCAGGCAAAAAGAAGTGATGGACCAAGTGGGCCCACAGATGGAAAGCATCGATATCGCTGATAACCGCTTAAGTGGGCGCGAGAGGACAACCACCACCGCTTTGCATGTGGGCCAAACATATATATGTTGAATACCCAAAATGCACAACTTTGATGTGCCACATGCCTCAAAAACCGTAAACCATGCACCCACACAGAGCGAGGTTCATATCAAGCGTACTACATATGATGGTCCCCTTCCCCCCTCTTCACCGCATACTATATGCTCCTTCCGTAATATATGTACAACCCAAAAGAATCCTCATCGATGGTGAAATTAATTAACCTCTCCCGATGTAGGTCAAAGTGATGCATGCATGCATGCATCGACGATGGCCTCGTGGGCCCACAGATGGAAGCGTCACACGTGAGTGTCCTAGCTAGGATATATATGCATGTGGCCCAAAAAGGTGTTGTGTGATGTTTGAATAACCAATTTTCACAATTTTGATGTGGCACGTGCCTCGGTAACCAAAAAGTCCCGACACTGAGTGAGGTGTAGTTGTTCACGGACGCATACGTATAGTATATATGCTAGTCCCTTCCCACCTCTTCGACGCGTACTATATACCACCATAACACAAACAAAAAAGATTCTACATTGCTGGTCAAATTAACCTCACTGTCGGCTGTTCGTCAAAGTGATGGATGACGACCTCGCGGGCCCACAGAAAGCGTCACACGCGAGTATCGAGTGTCATGTAGGACAACCATTGACTGCATGTGGCCAAAACATGAATGTATGAAAGGTTTGTGTAATGATTTAAATAAAGACTCTGATGTGGCACCGGCCTGCCTAACAAAACGGCCAACCCACACGGTGGCTCACAACTCGTAGTGTACTGTGAGCCACCCGCCACCCCCAGACGCACACACCCACACACACACACACACCGCGAATCCACCGCAACTACGATGCATGTTAAATTAATTATCCCGCAGTGAACATACATGTTACCAAAGGAGGGACGTTTTAATTTCAAAAAAATCATAGAGATCATTAAGACGTTTTAGTACATTGATTGATTGATTTTCTATGGGTATAATGTGAAAAAATCAAATTTGAGCTACATGCACACGTGACAGTGCACGTAAATGGATTGCAAAAACACATGTCTCAGTGGGTGCATGTTTACTCCCCGTGCAACAAATTTCAAACATTGATAATCTTGATTTTTAAATTCTAGTACATCCAAAACTTATTTGAAGTTCATGAAACTTATCGTGTTGTCATATGGACACCAATACAAAGTGGCATTGTACTTTTTTTTGTCAAATTTGAGACCAGTTTTGATGTAATCTTATCTACTTACAGACGGGAGATTATTAATAATTGGGAACCAATATCCCAAATGGATTATTTATTCGAACCATGAGCGTTAGACCAACAATGGATACGTGCCATGCTTCGGTTAAGCAATAAAGCGGTAGCATTATCATCCAAATAGAAAAACAATATACGGGCCGCGTGCGAGCAGGCGTGAGTTGACGGGACGCATGCGGGCAGTCCGCCGCGCAGGCAGACGGGGAGGCGTGCGTGCAGGTGTGTGAATTGATGGAGGCGTGCTCGCTGCGCAGTGTCATCGGGAGGCATGCGAGTAGCTGTGTGAAACTTTGGTAGGCATGCCAGTAGTCCGGTGCGCAGGCTCACCGGGAGGTGAGCCATCGGTTTGACCGCCGCCCGCCTCTCTCCCACAACTCCCACTACTCCATATTAATGGTGCGCCCGAGCGGCCGCACCCCCCATCCTCGCTACGCACACACAATCCTCTCTCTTCGCTTGCATCCTCGACGCCACTCTCAGTCCTCAAAGTCGTCAGTGTATGAGGATGCCGACGAAGCGCCCCATCGGAGGGAGTGGCAACGCCGGGGCTGCTAAAGCACCGGAGCACGACGTGGAGATGGAGACAGAGGTTGCCATCACCGCCGGCGAGTTATCGCTGCACCCTGACGTCGTCGAGCTTCCACAGCCGGAGGCGGAGTTCCACACCGACTCCGACGACCACTCCGGCGACGACTCCGACGACGACAGACAGCTGGTTAGTCATCTATACCCATTTATGTGTCAAATAGATCATAGGGTTTCTCTGGTTACTCCTGCCTCCCCCTTTTTGGAACAGAAATCCTGTGGTTATGTTCTCCCAATCCATGAAATCTGAGTAAGTTTCGTTAGATCCGTGTAGTGTATTGATTGTTTGAATGGTACAGATGATAAGTGATTAATTGTTTCATCTGTGTAAATGATATCTGCTAGTAATCCGACTAGGGTTAGTGTTCGTGCTAATAATTCCTAGCCAGGACTTGACAATTGATTTTGAATGACCTACATATGTTTGTGCCATTATTTTTGTCACAGCCCTAGAATATCTAAGTGTAATAGTTGCATCCGTGAGCATCCATCATGTTTAAATTGAAGAAACTTGAATTGAGGGAATTTGAAAGCCTCAAAATCTTTTAAAAGAAGGGCAAGAATCCTTTAAATTGCATTCAGTGAATCCAAAATTCCCTAAAAATAGTTTTGAGAATTTTGGCAAGGGTTATATACCAAACCAAAATTTTGGAACATTTTTAAGGAATGATTTGGTCTCTGAATTTAAAACAATATTCTATTTGAATTTTAAAATATATTCAAATATATATGGATATGTTTTTAAATGCTCTATGATAATTTATGTGCATTTGGAAATGCCCAATGAGCAACATAAGTTATACTTAGAGGATATTTGGCACTGTTTTGATTTGTTCTAAATTTTAAACAGTGGCAAGTTTAAATAAAAGAAAACAGAACAAAAATTAAAACAGAGCAGAAAAACTCACCTGGGCTTCTTACCTGTAGCAGCAACCCACCTGGCCAGGCCATCTGGCGGCCCAGCCCACCAGGGGCACACCCGTCTTCTACCCCCTACCAGTAGGAGCAGCTGCGTGCTCGCACGCGCGCGGCCGAGGAGGCCAGCTCCTGCCTGCCTGCCCCTCCCCGACGCATCTAGACGAGCGCCACGCGACCCTCCCCGGCTCTCTCTCACTCTCTCTCATCCCCCATTCCCTTCCCTGGCTCTCTCCCTCGCACGCACCGAAGGCAGCCGCCGCCGCCGCTCGCCATTGCCGCACCCAGAGCCTCTTCCCAGGGATCCGCCTCGTCACCCTTTGAGTCCCAGGGATCCGCCTCGTCACCCTCTTCCACCTCGTCGAGCCACACCTCGTCGGAAGCCCTGCTTCGTCGTCACCGCGTCGTCTTCAACCTCGGGATGCCGAGATCGCCATCATCGCCCCGTCGTCCCCAAGCCTCCCCCGAGCCGGCTGAGTTCATCATCCGATGCGCTGTGAGCTCCTACGCCGTCCCCACCTTACTTATGCACTCGTTGCCTCGCCTAGGCCGTAGTTCCACCGAAGCCGTGAGCTCCTCGCCGCCGGCGATGACGCAGACGCGGCCATGGTCACTGCAGCCCGTGCCCGAGAACACCAATGTGCTCAGCACGTCTCCACGAACCCGTAGCCACCAGCAGCTCCCCCTCCCACGCTCTCTACCGCCGAACCCGACTGCTCCCGAACTCCGGCCGCCGCCCAAGTGGTCGCCGCCGTTGACCCTGGCCTCCCTGCGCCCAACTGCGTGCATCCCTGGATGCGGGCTAGCGAGGGCTCTCTCCTGGTGTCCTCAGCGCAGCCAGCCGCATCATCTAGCGCCACTCTGCCGAGCCGCCGCCGCATCGGGGTATCGCCGGTGTTAAGCCGCTGGTTAACCCCCTGTTTAAGCAGCTAATTAACCCTTCCCGTGCCACAGACATATGGGCCCCGCACACTAATTAAACCACAGGTTAGATTTGTCTAAGTTAAATTAACCCTTTGTTATCTAGTGTGTCCATGACACGTGGGACCCACATGTCTGTTTTGACTGTGTTGACTTGCTGACGCAAGCCTGATGCAGTGCTGACGTCATAAACACATTTCCTGGTATTTTCTTATTTAGAAACAAATCTGAAAATTCCAGAAAATGTTATAAACTTTGAAAAATCATAGAAATTCAACCGTAACTCCAAATGAAACAAATTATATATGAAAAATTATCAGAAAAATCCAATCTATCCATTTATGCTGTTTTCATGCATGACAAAGCAACTTAACCTTGCTGAATAGATCAAAACATGATAATGCACATTATAAATTCATAACTTGAGTTTGAATTTGAACCCTTGGTTCAAATTAGCTCAAACCCTTCTGGTTTTAGTTGCATTAGCTCAAATCACATCATATTGCCATGTCATGTTCATGCATCATATTGTTGCATTGCATTGATTGTGTTTCTTCTCTGTTGCCGGTGTTTGTCCCCTCTCAGTGGATGGTAGTTCCAACGATGAGTTCGATGACACCGATGAAGAGTTATGCTATCTTCGGAAGTGTCACACAAGCAAAACCCCCTTGTTCATTCCGATACAATCCCACTCTCTCGCTCCTGCTCTCTTTTACTGCATTAGGACAACACCATTTCAACTGTTACATGCTGCGGTAGCTGAACCCCTTTCCTCTGCATGACCTGTCATTGCCACAGTAAATAGATGAAACCCACTAGCATGAGTAGGAGTTGTTTGAGCCCTGATGTGCCTACTCATTCATGCTTGTTTGTCATGCCTGCTACTGCCTAGAGTGGAGTCAGGTCTAATTCATCCGGGATGAATTAGAGGTGTGTGAACATGTCCTACTGTTGTGAGCTAAGTGTGTAAACACGATTTGGTAAAGGTATTGGTGAGAGGCCATGTAGGAGTACATGGTGGGTTGTCTCATTGAAGCCGTTCTCGGGAACTGAGTTCTGTGTTTGTGATCCATGAACAGTTACTACCACACATTGGGTTCCGGTAACTCGACCCCTCTCGACTTATTAATCAACATGATCTCTGTCCAGGAGTTGCAACTAGCTTCTGGTGTTTGTAGGTAGTGTTAGTAGTCTACCAAGTGGCACCCGATACAGGTGGGCTTGGGACAGACTAGGCACCGTGGCCGGGTATGCCAAGCGTCGCCCGTTTGGTGGGCTTGGAACCCTGTACACATTGTTTGGGGCCGTGAGCGACACCCCGGCCGAATCTCCTTGCGGATTGAACCCGAATAGGCGATAAACCTGGACGAGAGACTTGTGTGGTTAGTCAGGTCGTGGCCGACTCCCTCGCCAGGCTTTCACTTGAAGGTTGCCGAGATACACGACGTGTACATGGTGGTAAGTGGCGAGAGCGTGTGTGAAGAAGTACACCCGTGCAGGGTTAACATCATCTATTCGAATAGCCGTGTCCACCGTAAAGGACTTCTGGGTTGCATGTATAGTTCATAGACAAGTGAAAGTGGATACTCTAAAATGCGCAAGATAAGCGTGAGTGCTATGGATGGCGTTCTCGTAGGGAGACGGGAGCAGATCCATAGTGGTGTATTGATATGGTGAATATGTGGACTCGTGTGCGCCACCTCAAAAGGGTTACTTGCAGTCGTAGTACAGGATAGCCACCGAGTCAAAGCTGGCTTGCTGCAGTCAAACTCCACCACCCCTTTGTTGATACCGATGCATATGTAGCTAGTTCTGATGTAAGTCTTGCTGGGTACATTTGTACTCACGTTTGCTTAATTTATGTTTTTGCAGAGAGACTTCAGTCTCGCTAGTAGTTCCGCTTGGACTTAGACGTTTAGCTTGTTACCTCAGCTACGATCTTGTACCCTTGGGATGGTCTTGTGGATAGTCAGGCTTCTCAGCCTTTTTCATTTGTAGTTGTCTGTACCCAGACATGTTCATGCTTCCGCTTGATGCTTGTATGCTCTGTATGTTGGGTCATGAGACCCATGTTTGTAATACTTGGCTCTTCAGAGCCTTATGATTAAATACTTTGAGTCATAGAGTTTTGTTGTGATGCCATGTTGTATTTACACATATCGAGCATATTGTGTGTATGATTTGAAATGCTTGGTATGTGTGGGATCCGACAACCTAGTTGTCTATCCTTGGTAGCCTCTCTTATGGGGAAATGTAGTCTAGTGCTTCCACTGAGCCATGGTAGCCTGCTACAGCCCGGTTTACCGGAGTCCTGTTAGCCCAGTTGCTACTGCTCCGGAACACTTAGACTGGCCGGCATGTGTCCTACTTCGATCCTGTGTCTGTCGCTTCGGGGAAATGTCACGTGGTGTATACCGGAGTCCTGCTAGCCTGCTACAGCCCGGTTTACAGGAGTCCTGCTAGCCCAGTTACTATAGCCCGGAATCACTCGTTGATGACCGACACGTTCGATGCTTGGTCATGTATGCCTGTCCCTGTAAGTTAGTGCCACTTTGGGTTCACGACTAGTCATGTCGGCCCGGGTTCTCTGTCATATGGATGCTAGCGACGCTATCATATACGTGAGCCAAAAGGCGCAAACGGTCCCAGGCCAGGTAAGGTGTCACCCGTGGGAATACCGTGTGTGAGGCTGCAAAGTGATATGATGTGTTACATGCTAGATCGGTGTGACTTAGAATCGGGGTCCTGACAATTTTCTTCAAGATTGGTCTGTACATAGACGACTGTGCTTAAAAATTGAACCATAATCTCTGGATATGTATAAATAAATAGCCATAAATTCCTAATCCTACTTCACGACATGTAATCAGTGATTTGATGCCAAATTTGTTTTACTATTTGTATAGGTGCTATCTGATGATGTGGACAACAAGGATGAAGATGCCCAGAGGAGGTACAAGAGGCAAATCCTGAGGGTGCTTTATGCGGGAATGCATAACAGGCGTATTAGGACCTGGAACGACGGCTATGGATTCCCATTTTGCAACCACAAGATTCATGACGTGTATCTAAGTGTTCTGGCGCATGCAAGAGGACGGGCCGTTGGCTCCTTCAAGCAGAAGTATTCTCGCAGGGTGGCGCACGGCGCGTACGCCGAGTACCTGGAGAATCTACAGGATCGTGTCGGCCGCATGTGAGATGAGATGTGGGATGGAATGAACTTTGTACGCTTGAGTATGCTTAATGACGGTTGAACTATGTACTCATGGTTGAACTATGCTTATGTACGTGAACGCTTATTATCTATGTCTGAGTATGCTTAATATTTCGCCAAAGTTTGGTAAAAATTACAATGGGGGACCAATAAACTAGGATGGAGGTAGTATGTCAATCACACAAGGTTCCCAAAATTGGAACCATGTGCAATGACTTCCATTTTGCCTGCTGCGTCAATCACACACGGTTCGCTCTAGCAAACCGTCGCCCCCAAAATTCTTTGTGGGACAGAAAACCCTCACCACCCAATTCAAAAAAAAGAAAACCCTCACCATCCCCACGTCACAAAAACCCTCACCCCGCCCGCCACCCCCTCGGCCCCTCCGGTACGTTCCCCATTCACACCTGCACGAGCTCCTCCGCGTCTATGCCATGGCACCGCCTATCGCGGCGGTAAACACTTAGCTCGATGCCTGCCGCCGCCAGGCTGCCGGCAAAGCCCACCGCATTTCGCCACTTCCGCTTGCCGCCGCCTATCGCCATCGACTTCCTCGACGCTGCTCGGGTCGACCCAGCTCCGCTCGGTTGGGGAATCTGCCGTACTGAGGGTTCTTTCTCATGGACGACAAGGTAACTAATTTAACGAAATATTATCTCATCTCTTATCCCAGTTCATCTGCCTCCTTTAATCACCCGGCGGAAATCGCCGTGAATTCATTTTTATTCGAGCTGAATAGAGGGTTTTCTTTCATTCATAGAATGTATAGTGCGCCGACACTTCAGGACTTTGCGACCCCCGCTAGAGATTCCATCTCATCGCACCAGATAACTTGAGGACACGCGCAGTATGTTCAATCTCACCCTAAATCGGTTGGCATGGCCTACTTTCCTGAACATATTCTAAATATTGCTACATTTGGATAAAAGGTGCCACATGCACCATATACGTCAAAGGGGATTTTCCCCTCTTCTTTCTATATTAGGCAAATTAATGATGTATTGTTCTTTCGATTACTCTCATTTTTCCATGACATCATGTTTACCCTATCTGTTTAATTATAGATTTTTGTCCTTCGATTTCAACTGTTGTACAGTTCTTTCAATTTGGGCCCATATTTGCATGTTACCATATTTTCTTTAACAATCCTACCATTTTCTGCAGAACATCCCTCGCTATGCAACAGATTATGTAGTGCACAATTTTTCCCTTTACATAGATCAAGGCTCCACGGATGTCATACTGCACACAAACCATGGATTTACAATCGTTGCTACTGTAAGACTTGATGAACGTGGTGACTCCTATTTTGGCACTGGCTTTTGGAATGAAATTGCAAAGTTTTATGTACTGAAAGCTGGCACTAAAATTGCACTGCACATAAAAGGGCCTGGTCATGAGATATATGCTAACTTCCCCGACAAAATCATCCGTCCAGACTTTGTTCGAAGTAAGTTTTCTTTTCAACTATCTGCATATGTTGACTTACCCAGCAATGTCAAATGAATTGTGTAGTATTTAAGCAACCAATTGTTATTCCCTTTTCTTACTATATTCCTACCTAATAACTTCTAGTTACCAATACACTTTTCTATTGCCCTGTTTTAACTAAATATTCCCTGTACTCCCATTTCTATCAGAAAGCGCCGCTGACAAGGAGACTCCGGAGGTGGAGAACGGGGCTGCCAACAAGCGGAGGCGGGGCGAGCTAGAACCGCAAGCGACTCCAGCAGGCCTAGACTTAATCAGCAGCCTCCCCGATGATATGTTGAGAGTCATCATCTCCCTCCTCCCAATCAAATATGGGGCACGGACAACCCTCCTTTCCCGGCGGTGGCGCCCCCTATGGAACTCCAGCCCTCTCGACCTCATGGACACCCATGAGCTCTGCCATGGCTATCGCAAAAGCTTGGATGCGTTCTCCAAGATCCTCGGCAGTCACCTTGGCCCAACCAAAGGCCTTAGAATGGGCAAGTTCCGTTCCAACGGCAAGGACCGAGCCAAGCTTGACGACTGGTTCCGATCCCCCGCCCTAGATCAGCTCGAGGAGCTCACTTTTGATGATGGGCATATGCGGTCGCTGCCAACGTCCGCACTCCGCCTCGTGCCCACGCTGCGCGTCGCCAAGTTCAGGAACTGCCATTTCCCGCCCCTTAATGACGCGCCCGCTCTTATTCTACCATGACTGAAGCACCTCGAGCTCGTCGCCGTCTGCCTCTCAAAGGGTGACATGGAGCGCCTGCTCCGTGGCTGTACTGCACTCGAGTACCTTCGTCTTCAGGCGATCAATGGGTTGAGTACCTTCCACATCACCTCCATGACTCTCCGGACTATTTATGTGTGTTGCTGGTGCGGCAGGAAGACATCACAAGATGTGTACCACGGTATGGTCATCCAGGACACACCTGCACTTGAGAGATTACTTGTAGTTGATCAAGAAGGTCCAACAAGAATCAATGTCATTTCTGCGCCGAAATTGACAGTGGTGGGCTACTCGTCTGACAAATACTCCGAACTTGTTATTGGATCCACACCCGTTCAGGTACAACAGCCGCCTTCTACCTCTCCTTCTACAAATTAACATTATTTCTAATTTTGAAGATGTTTGTTCGTCTGTCATTCAGAAAATGATTCCGACAAGCTTGACCCCGAAACTGCGCACAGTGAAGGTCTTGGCACTAGAATCTATTGGGCCCGACCTGGAGCAAGTTGTCAGTTTCCTGAGATGCTTTCCGTGCCTGGAGAAGCTATATATCGAGGTGATGTTCCTTTCCTGTTAAATGTTAACCATAAGGGAGTTCAATTTGTGACACCTTTTTCCAAGTTTACAATGACAATGTACTATGATTTCTGAAGGTTCTTTTGGAGGATTTCAGTACATACATGCCCCCCCCATATTGGTTGCTTGATCCATATGGTTACAATCAATAAGCATTTCTCCTTTGGATTCATCTATACTAGTTTTCTTAGGGAACTTTTCATCCACTCCAACCTCTTGTGAAGAAGGCTACATTTTTCTAGAATGTAATCAAATGCCCATGTTAATCATGTCAGATCGAAGATGGCATGTTAGTGCATTTTACAAATCCTGCAAACCAAATAGCTAGGCCTGTAGTAATGTTCAAAATTGCATGTAGGCACTAACACGTTTTCTTCTTTTGCAGATAAGATTAAGCCCAGTGGTGGATAATGTGATACAATATAACAATCACGTCGAATGCCTAGATCTGCATCTCTCAGAAATTACTTTGAACTCCTACCGAGGGACCTTACCGGAGATTATATTCGCCAGGTTCTTTGTTCTCAGAGCAAGGGTGCTGAAGGAAATGAGGTTTGCCCTACATTTATTTCGCAAAAATGAATGGTTTGTTGATCAGCGCCGGCGCCTGCGGCAGAATGGAGTAGGCTCCAAAAATGCTGAATTTCATTTTGGAACTTCAGATGACAGAGTAATCGGAAGTCATCGTGTCAACCCCATACATGACTTCTCAGTGGCTGACCCCTTTGCAAAAATTGTGAGGTTTCGAAACCAGACTTAGAAGCGGTGATATTAGTTGACCTCTCTGATATCCATGTTCAGCGGATCAGCGCGAGCGTTTGCAGCTGATGAGCTGAATTTCATTTCTAATATCAGTTTGAACCTTGTAATCTTCGAATTTGAGCCATATAACTCTGGAATTTGAACCTTGTAACATTTCGAGCTTTTGTGGTACAATCGTTGAAATGGCATCGTATGAGACTCGTATATTGCTAGCACTATTTTGACCTTAATATGCAATAGTCTTAGATTTTATTAACCATTCTCGAATCAGTTTACCTTGTCGATCTCACAGCACACGATCTGTATAGCTAACTCGACTGCGATCTTCGACATTATTGCACACAGTTGGTTTCTTCCACCATGTGCACTTTAGAGTCGCAGAATTAATTATCGCACTCGAGTGTCCATCATCACCCTTCTGTGTAACTTTGACCTCATCACCCAAGGGTAAACTTATGACCGAAGTCATTCCACACACTTCGTTTTTACAAAGCTTTTTGCCAATAAACGCCCATGATTTGTCCCTCTTCTAGCCGACGCGTGGCCAAACTAGCCGGGCGGGAAGCTTGCGCGGTAAACAGAGCGGTAGCGCAGGAAGAGGCTCACCGACGATACATTTGGCGCCTCTTCGAGCCCACGCGTGCGGTGCGGTGTTGTCAAGCGTGCACTGGAATCCTCCGCTATGAACGCCGTGACAAGACGTGACGATTACAGGCCGGCCGGCCCCCATTTATTACAGCGGCCATTTAACCTACCCTTGTGTCTCTTCAACCTTTCGATCGCGCCCCACCATTGCAAGAAGCACACCCACCACGAGAAAGTCTTAGAGAGTATCCAGCGTGGCTCCAATGGCGCTCCAAGCGGCTGCCGACGACGAGCAGCAGTTCACCATGCGTGTCGTGGTGGACACTCACAAAAGGTTCATGGACCTCTCGGTGGTGTACACCAACGACCCGGTCTGGGCAGAGCACTCCATCAACATCATGGAGCTGTTGCTTGCCGAGGAGAAGTACAAGGTGGTCGGGTTTGACCTCGAGTACACCCGCGCTCGTGCCGGGTCTTGTCCCAAGGTCGCCATCGCCCAGATGTGCGTGCGCCACCACGTCCTTGTCTACCACTACTACCTGGCCACAAGGCCTTGCGAGCGTTTCGCCAGGTTTGTCAACAGCCCCCACTACATGTTCGCTACGGTGGACATCACCAACGATGTAAAGGCGCTCAAGAATTCGGGCATCGCCTGCCAGAATCTTGTCGACATCCAGGGCCAATACAAGATCAGGGGCAGCAAGGAGCATGAGAAGGACTCACTGGTTCACCTGGCCAAGGCCATCATCGACTCCTACTACAGAGACATGAAGGATTCGTGCAACAAGGACAAGCGTGCCTGGCACTCGGCCTGGATGGAGAAACTCGACAAAGCTCACGTCGTGTACGCGGCCAAGGAGGCGTACACGAGCTACGACATGTACAGGCGGATCGTTGACATGAGGAAGCCCTCCTCAAAATGGCTAGGGATCCAGCCGGAAGCAGAGCAATGGCAAGCATCGTCGCAACAATAAGTAGATGATTAGATCCTCGTTTCTCCTACTTTAGTATGCATGTAATTGCTTTCTTTGGTGTGTGGAAATGTTATGTGTGTAGTCACTTGTGTAATTGTATGCTTAATTTGGTTATGCAATGCTGTCTTTTTAAGTATATATGTTGATGCTCTGTAGACAGAGCGTAGATGTCGTGCGGACAAAGAAAATCACATCGCACACGGACTAAACAATGGAACCCGTCGGTGATGTTTTCATCAATCACTCACAATTGTATACCAGCAATCGTTTGCTCACAACACACACGGCTTGTTAGCAGTAATCGTCTGTGTTGTTATCGGTCTTCGCACACGTTTCCGATTACAGACCTCTTTGCCTCGTATCACACACATCTTGTTCATATGAACTGTTTCTGTTCTCATGTCTCAACGCAAACAGTTCATCCGAGTGAATCGCATGCCGTATATCGCACACACCTTTGATCTGGTTGACCGTTTCTTTTGTGTTGCCTAATCACAAACAGTTCATCTGAGTGAACCGTATGATGTACATCGCACACACCTTCATCTTGCTGCCCGTTTCTTTTGTTCCTCCTCATCGCAAACGGTTAATTGAGCTGAACTGTATGCCCTGCATCGCACATGCAACTAAAATCTGAATCGTGTTTGATGCATCTTCCATCGCAAACGTTTTGCACCTTTTTTGACGGGTTTTTTACACCACCGTTTGCCATTATGGCATCGCACACAGTTTCGTCGAAGGGTCTCTGATCGTAGTGTCACGTTAGCAGCATCCTGCAGTAGTGGGGGTATATGGCGGATCCACTGTAGGCGGCTGCGGGGTGCAAAATCGAAGCCATCGTCATCACCAACGATCCTCACACCGAGGGAGGGTCAATCTTCACCAGCACCATCTCCTCTCAAACGCTAGTTCATCTCTTGTATGCAATCTTTGTCCCAAAACCTCAGATTGGTACCTGTGGGTTGCTAGTAGTGTTGATTACTCCTTGTAGTTGATGCTAGTTGGTTTATTTGGTGGAAGATCATATGTTCATATCCTTAATAATATTTATTACCCCTCTGATCTTGAACATGAACATGCTTTGTGAGTAGTTACGTTTGTTCCTGAGGACATGGGAGAAGTCTTGTTATAAGTAATCATGTGAATTTGGTATTCGTTCGATATTTTGATGAGATGTATGTTGTCTTTCCTCTAGTGGTGTTATGTGAATGTCGACTACATGACACTTCACCATGATTTGGGCCTAGGGGAAGGCATTGGGAAGTAATAAGTAGATGATGGATTGCTAGAGTGACAGAAACTTAAACCATAGTTTATGCGTTGCTTCGTAAGGGCTGATTTGGATCCACATGTTTCATGCTATGGTTAGATTTATCTTAATTCTTCTTTCGTGGTTGCGGATGCTTGTAAGAGGTGTTAATCATAAGTGGGAGGCTTGTCTAAGTAAGGATAACACCCAAGCACCGGTCCACCTACATATCAAATTATCAAAGTAACGAACGCGAATCATATGAGCATGATGAAAACTAGCTTGACAATAATTCCCATGTGTCCTCGAGAGCGCTTTGCTTTATATAAGAGTTCGTCCAGCACGGGTACAGCGAGTTGCTATACAAACGGTTTTTAACCCCTTTTCATGATGGCATTCTGGACTGTTGCCAAGTGAGTGTGTGCGATAGGGGGGTCCTTCCCACACGACCCAAAAACCGTCGGGGATAGGCCCTCCGGTCACACATGCTGGGCAAAATGAGATCATGTGCGACGGGCGAGTGATCAAATACAATTATACAGGACCAATTGGTTCCGATCGTAAGTACATCCCACACAGTAAGTCCCAGACAAACATTTCCTTTTGTATGTACATTCCACACAGTCAATACATTTCCGTTCTTATGTACATCCCACACAGTCAATCCAAGAAGTACATTTCCGTTCGTATGTACATCCCACACAGTCAGCCGAGGGAAAACATTTCTGTTTGTATATACATCCCACACAGTTTTATGTATAGCCTCGTGTGTGATAGGTGTAACGATCACACACGCTCTGCCTCGGTTAATGATACGTCTCCAACGTATCTATAATTTATGAAGTATTCATGCTGTTATATTATCCTTCTAGGATGTTTTATATGCCTTTATATGCTATTTTATATGATTTTTGGGACTAACCTATTAACCTAGAGCCCAGTGCCAGTGCCAGTTTCTGTTTTTTCCTTGTTTTTGAGTATCGCAGAAAAGGAAAACCAAACGGAGTCCAATTGACCTGAAACTTGACGGAGCTTATTTTTGGACCAGAAGAAGGCCATGGAATAAAAGAGTTGGGCCAAAAGAGTCCCGGGCTTCCCACGAGGGTGGGAGGCGCGCCCACCACCTGGGCGCGCCCCCCTACCTCGTGGCCGCCTCGGAGACCCCCCTGACTTGTTCCCAACGCCAAAACCTCTTATATATACAGAAACCCCCAGAACATAACCTAGATCGGGAGTTCCGCCGCTGCAAGCCTCTGTAGCCACCAAAAACCAATTGGGACCCTGTTCCGGCACCCTGCCAGAGGGGGGATCCATCACCGGTGGCCATCTTCATCATCCCGGCGCTCTCCATGACGAGGAGGGAGTAGTTCACCCTCGGGGCTGAGGGTATGTACCAGTAGCTATGTGTTTGATCTCTCTCTCTCTCTCTCTCTCGTGTTCTTGAGGTGGTACGATCTTGATGTATCGCGAGCTTTGCTATTATAGTTGGATCTTATGATGTTTCTCCCCCTCTACTCTCTTGTAATGGATTGAGTTTTCCCTTTGAAGTTATCTTATTGGATTGAGTCTTTAAGGATTTGAGAACACTTGATGTATGTCTTGCATGTGCTTATCTGTGGTGACAATGGGATATCACGTGATCCACTTGATGTATGTTTTGGTGATCAACTTTGCGAGTTCCGTGAAGTTATGCATAGGGGTTGGCACACGTTTTCGTCTTGACTCTCCGGTAGAAACTTTGGGGCACTCTTTGAAGTACTTTGTGTTGGTTTGAATAGATGAATCTGAGATTGTGTAATGCATATCGTATAATTATACCCACGGATACTTGAGGTGACATTGGAGTATCTAGGTGACATTAGGGTTTTGGTTGATATGTGTCTTAAGGTGTTATTCTAGTACGAACTCTTGAATAGATCGATCCGAAAGAATAACTTTGAGGTGGTTTCGTACCCTACAATAATCTCTTCGTTTGTTCTCCGCTATTAGTGACTTTGGAGTGACTCTTTGTTGCATGTTGAGGGATAGTTATATGATCCAATTATGTTATTATTGTTGAGAGAACTTGCACTAGTGAAAGTATGAACCCTAGGCCTTGTTTCGAAGCATTGCAATACCGTTTACGCTCACTTTTATCGCTTGCTACCTTGCTGTTTTTATATTTTCAGATTACAAAAACCTATATCTACCATCCATATTGCACTTGTATCACCATCTCTTCGCTGAACTAGTGCACCTATACAATTTACCATTGTATTGGGTGTGTTGGGGACGCAAGAGACTCTTTGTTATTTGGTTGCAGGGTTGTTTGAGAGAGACCATCTTGAACCTACGCCTCCCACGGATTGATAAACCTTAGGTCATCCACTTGAGGGAAATTTGGTACTGTCCTACAAACCTCTGCACTTGGAGGCCCAACAACGTCTACAAGAAGAAGGTTGCGTAGTAGACATCAAGCTCTTTTCTGGCGCCGTTGCCGGGGAGGTGAGTGCTTGAAGGTATATCTTTAGATCTTGCAATCAGATCTTTTAGTTTCTTGTTTTATCACTAGTTTAGTTTATAAAAGAAAACTACAGAAAATGGAATTGAGGGTGCCTCATATGCTTCATCTTTTTAATATCTTTCATGAAAATAAGGATTCCGATAATTGTGCCAAAATGTTAGAAGAAGAATGCATTAAAATGTTTGGCACTAAATCTTTGAATGATGAGCATGATTGCAATGTTGTTAGTATGAAATCTTTGAATATCCATAGTACTAATGATGATTGCACTAGTCATGATGAAAATGTCTCTTATAAGCATGCCAACTTTTATGGAGTGCATAGAGTTTGCAAGTACACACCAAATAGGGAAGATAGATTTTGCAAGAGGCATAAGTATTTAGAAACTAAATGGTTGCAAGAAAGGTTAGATGTTTGTGCTGAAAATTTCAAATTTCTTTGCCATCCTTGTGAACTTTGCAATGAACGTGATCATTTAAATCTCCAATGCAAATTGTTTCATGATCGAATCGTGTCCAAAAATTCTGATGACTTGATTTCCCTTGCACATCATAATGAACTTAGTTTGCTTTTGGGTTATGAAGAAATGAAATGTATAACTAAGGATATGCCAAAAAATTTCCTTGATAAATTTCTTGATTTTGATCTAGAAGAAATTTTTATGTATTTGTGTGGTGAATTGCATTGAAAATCCTTATATTGCCAATTACATAAAGAAAACAAAACAAATAGAAGATGAAGAGAATACTAATGAAAGGGAAGAGGCTTCCCAATATCCTCCTATTATTTCTTATGATGAATTAGGTAATGAGGAGGAGACTTCTATTCAACCAATCTCATTAATAAGGAGCTCAAAAAAGAGGATTAAACCCACACATGATGTGAAGAAGAAAAAGAAAAGACGGAGAAACAAAGGTAAAAAGGTATCCCTCCCAAATGATGTTGCTCCTATTACTCATTGTGATGATGATAATTGCTATACTATTGGTGCTATACATACTATTAATGATGAGAGTGATTATGCTTATGATATGAAAAGGCCCAAGCTTGGGGATGCTATGTTTAATGAAGATGATATGTTTAGTCCCCCAAGTTTTGATGAGAATATTTATTATGATGAAAGCATGCCTCCTATTGATGATGATTATATTGATGAAAGTGGGTTTTGAAGAGTAACAACTTTAGGAAGTAATGATCCCACTATTTTGGAGGATGTTGAATATTATTGTGATAATTATGAAAGTGGATTTGGAGAGGTCATGACTTTATTTAGTGATGAATCCACTATTTCAGAAGAGGTTCCAATTGATTATGATAACAAAGTTGCTATTTATGATGATTATTGTGATGGCATGTATGCTATTAAGAATAATGATAACCATGAAACTTGTCATCATGATTTTAGTTTTCAATTGGATTATGCTTCACATGATAGTTATTTTGTTGAGTTTGCTCCCACTATTCCGAATGAGAAGAATTTTGCTTATGTGGAGAGTAATAAATTTTCTATGATTGTAGATCATGAAAAGAATGCTTTATGTGATGGTTATATTGTTGAATTTATTCATGATGCTACTGAAAATTATTATGAGGGAGGAATATATGCTTTTAGGAATTGCAATAATAACAAGTTTCCTCTCTATGTGCTTAAAATTTTGAAGTTATGGTTGTTTTGCCTTCCTATGCTAGTTGATTATTGTTCCCATAAGTTGTTTGCTCACAAAATCCCTATGCATAGGAAGTGGGTTAGACTTAAATGTGCTAGTCATATTCTTCATGATGCTCTCTTTATGTTTCAATTCTTATCTTTTAGGTGAGCATCATTGAAATCATCATGCCTAGCTAGGGGCGTTAAACGTTAGCGCTTGTTGGGAGGCAACCCAATTTTATTTTTGTTCCTTGCTTTTTGTTCCTGTTTAGTAATAAATAAATCATCTAGCCTATGGTTAGATGTGGTTTTATGTTTTAATTAGTGTTTGTGCCAAGTAAGACCTATAGGATCTTCTTGGATGATAATTATTTGATCTTGCTGAAAAAGACAGAAACTTTCTGCTCACGAAAACAATTGTTAAAAATCACCAGAAAGTGATACAGTATTGATTCCAATTGCAGTAGATAAATAATCAAATTATCTAGGTCTTCCTATTTTGGCAGATTTTTATGAGTTCCAGAAGTTTGTGTTTGATACAGATTACTACAGACTGTTCTGTTTTTGACAGATTCTGTTTTCTATGTGTTGTTTGCTTATTTTGATGAATCTATGAGTAGTATCGGAGGGTATGAACCATAGATAAGTTGGAATAAAGTATATATTACACCAATATGAATTTATAATGAGTTCATAATAGTACCAAAAGTGGTTTTATTTTCTTATACTAACAGAGCTTACGAGTTTTCTGGTAAGTTTTGTGTTCTGAAGTTTTCAAGTTTTCGGTAAAGATTCGACGGACTATGGAATAAGGAGTGGCAAGAGCCTAAGCTTGGGGATTCCCAAGGCACCCCAAGGTAATATTCAAGGACAACCAAAAGCCTAAGCTTGGGGATGCCCCGGATGGCATCCCCTCTTTCGTCTTCGTTCATCGGTAACTTTACTTGGAGCTATATTTTTATTCACCACATGATATGTGTTTTGCTTGGAGCGTCATTTTATTTTGTTAGTATTTGCTTGTTGTTATTTATAATAATGTTTTGCATCTCTATTTTCAATAAAAATGTCAAGGATAGCCTTTACTATGCTTATTTTGCAAGTATACATGTTGCTGTTTCAAAACAGAAAGTTTACCGTTGTTGCAAAAATTCCCTAGAAAAGTCAGAATATGATAAAATGTTGAAACTTTTTGCATATTGAGCTCTGATAAATTTTCTACAGTGTGGTACAATTTCATAATGTTTGGAGTTAGGGAAGTATGATGAATCTTGCATTCTTTACGGACTGTACTGTTTTGGCAGATTGCTGTTATGTTTGCATTGTTTGCATACGTTTGCTTGTTTAATGATTCTATTTGAGGATAGGAGTATTAAATATGCAGAGGCATTTAGTATGCAATGTTGAATAATAATTTTAGTGATTTGTTACAGTAGAAAATGATAAGGTTTTTGCATTGGTTTATACTAACTTATCTCACGAATTCTTGTTGAGTTTGGTGTGGATGAAGCTTTCGAGATTTAGGAAACCGTGATATGAGAGGAATTAAGGAGACACAAAAGCTCAAGCTTGGGGATGCCCAAGGCACCCCAAGATAATATTTCAAGAAGTCTCAAGCATCTAAGCTTGGGGATGCCCCGGTAGGCATCCCACCTTTCTTCTTCAACAATTATCGGTTAGTATCGGTTGAGCCTAAGTTTTTGCTTCTTCACATGATGAGTGCTATCCTTGAAATGTCGTTTTATTTTGTTTTGCTTGCTGTTTGAATAATATCCAAGATCTGAAATTCTTAAATGAGAGAGAGTCTTCACATAGCTACATAATTATTTAACTACTCATTGATCTTCACTTATATCTTTTTGGAGTAGTTTGTCATTTACTCGTGTGCTTCACTTATATCCTATGAGTAAATGGTTGAATGATTTGAATATCATAAATCTGAAATTATATATGTTTCATATGCTTTCCCATGGGGAGTAATGACTTTACATATAAGAAGTAGAGGTGGTAAAATTTTCGAAGGTTAGCAAACATTGTATTGGTCACTTGAACAATTCATGAAAGAATATTGAAGGAAGAGAGATTTCACATATAAATATACTATCTTGGACATCTTCTATGATTGTGAGCCCCATTAATTATTTTCAAACCTGAGCAAATTAGTTGAAGTTGGACAAGGAAGACAACATAATGAGTTATGCTTGGGTATATTTGTATAGAAGTTATATTGTTATGGATCCTCTAACATGTGGTGCTTGCTATTTAGAATCCTTTGCTAGCCAAAATATCTGTACTAAGCGGGAATACTGCTTGTGCATCCAAATTCCTTGAACCAAGTTTCTTCCATGAGTGTCCACCATATCTACCTATATGCGGTATTTACCTGCCGTTCCAAGTAAATTTGCATGTGCCAAACTCTAAACCTTCAAATAATAATCTGTTTTGTATGCCCGAATCGCTCATGTAGCGACTAGGGGCTGTCAGTATCTTCCATGCTAGGTGGGTTATTCTCACGATGAGTGGACTCCGCTCATCATTCACGAGAAAATGGCTGGTAACTGGGATGCCCAGTCCTATGATCAAAAGATCAAAAACAAATTCGCAAATAATTTAAACAAACTCCCCCAGGATTGTTGATAGTTGGACGGCACCCGTTGTTTCGGACAAGCCGTGGAGTGTGATTGTTGGTGGAGGGGGAGTAAAATCTTTACCTTTCTGTTTGGGAACTGCCTATAATGTATCTAGTATGGAAGATATTGGGAACTCTTGGTCGTTATGTTGACAATGAAAGCATACCTCTCAAAATTATTTTCATCTCTGTTTTAAGCTTCGAGCTCTGGCACCTCTGCAAATCCCTGCTTCCCTCTGCGAAGGGCCTATCTTTTACTTTTATGCAAGAGTCAGTAGTATTCCTTCTCATTCCAACCTACTTTTTAGTTGGCAAGCATCATGTGGTGGAGAAAGATCTAAGCATATATGGCCATTCAAATATATTTGATCATGAATTATTATTGTTGACAATTATCTATATGATAAATAAGTTGGGAGGCGAAACATTAAGCCCCTATCTTTCTTTGTGTTCGATGGATGCTATTTGTTCTAAAAAATATGCTTTGAGTGGTAGCAATCATGGAAGACTATATGATAGTTGAGTATGTGGGATTTGCTAAATCAAAGCTCTTACATAGACCCTTCCTGAAGATAAGATGAATTGCAATCGTTTGATGACTGAGAACATAGTTTGTTAGTTTCCAAGAAAGTTTATGATCTATACTTTAACATGTGAATAGCTTGTTACTTGATCATGAAAAGCTTTATGATATGAGCCACTGTTATGATATATAATGATGCTAGAAAAGGTGATTGAAATTATCATTGATCAAACTTGTGCACCTGCTAGCATTCACACTTCATAAATTATTTCTTTTATCATTCACCTACTCAAGGACGAGTAGGAATTAAGCTTGGGGATGCTGATACGTCACCAACGTATCTATAATTTATGAAGTATCCATGTTGTTATATTATCCTTCTAGGATGTTTTATATGCATTTATATGCTATTTTATATGATTTTTGGGACTAACCTATTAACCTAGAGCCCAGTGCCAGTTTCTGTTTTTTCCTTGTTTTTGAGTATCGCAGAAAAGGAAAACCAAATGGAGTCCAATTGACCTGAAACTTGACGGAACTTATTTTTGGACCAGAAGAAGGCCATGGAGTAAAAGAGTTGGGCCAGAAGAGTCCCGGGCTGCCCACGAGGGTGGGAGGCGCGCCCACCCCCCTGGGCGCGCCCCCTACCTCGTGGCTGCCTAGAAGACTCCCCTGACTTGTTCCCGACGCCGAAACCTCTTATATACAGAAATCCCCAGAACATAGCCTAGATCGGGAGTACCGCCGCCGCAAGCCTCTGTAGCCACCAAAAACCAATCGGAACCCTGTTTCGGCCCCCTGCCGGAAGGGGGATCCATCACCGATGGCCATCTTCATCATCCCGGCGCTCTCCATGACGAGGAGGGAGTAGTTCACCCTCGGGGCTGAGGGTATGTACCAGTAGCTATGTGTTTGATCTCTCTCTCTCGTGTTCTTGAGGTGGTACGATCTTGATGTATCGCGAGCTTTGCTATTATAGTTGGATCTTATGATGTTTCTCCCCCTCTACTCTCTTGTAATGGATTGAGTTTTCCCTTTGAAGTTATCTTATCGGATTGAGTCTTTAAGGATTTGAGAACACTTGATGTATGTCTTGCATGTGCTTATCTGTGGTGACAATGGGATATCACGTGATCCACTTGATGTATGTTTTGGTGATCAACTTTGCGAGTTTCGTGAACTTATGCATAGGGGTTGGCACACATTTTCGTCTTGACTCTCCGGCAGAAACTTTGGGGCACTCTTTGAAGTAATTTGTGTTGGTTTGAATAGATGAATCTGAGATTGTGTGATGCATATCCTATAATCATACCCACGGATACTTGAGGTGACATTGGAGATCTAGGTGACATTAGGGTTTTGGTTGATATGTGTCTTAAGGTGTTATTCTAGTACGAACTCTTGAATAGATCGATGCGAAAGAATAACTTTGAGGTGGTTTCGTACCCTACAATAATCTCTTCGTTTTTTCTCTGCTATTAGTGACTTTGGAGTGGCTCTTTGTTGCATGTTGAGGGATAGTTATATGATCCAATTATGTTATTATTGTTGAGAGAACTTGCACTAGTGAAAGTATGAACCCCGGGCCTTGTATCGAAGCATTGCAATACTGTTTACGCTCACTTTTATCGCTTGCTACCTTGTTGTTTTTATATTTTCATATTACAAAAACCTATATCTACCATCCATATTGCACTTGTATCACCATCTCTTCGCGGAACTAGTGCACCTATAGTGTTTACCATTGTATTGGGTGTGTTGGGGACACAAGAGACTCTTTGTTATTTGGTTGCAGGGTTGTTTGAGAGAGACCATCTTCAACCTACGCCTCCCACGGATTTATAAACCTTAGGTCATCCACTTGAGGGAAATTTGCTACTGTCCTACAAACCTCTGCACTTGGAGGCCCAACAACGTCTACAAGAAGAAGGTTGCGTAGTAGACATCAGTTAATCGTTTGCTTTTATTCAACTACATCACACACGATTTGATGGAAAAAAACTGTATGGCATTGGGCTATCCATCACAACTGCTTTTACTGCTAGAACCGTTTGCAAAGTTTCATGACCCATTTAGCAGGTTTATTAGTTTACAATTAATAATTTTAGTATTACACAAATTCACATTTCATATCGAACAACGGTTTGCCAATTTCATATCAGGCACAAATATATGTTAACATGACAGTACGATAGCTACCTGAAAACAGCACAATACAACATATAGCTAGTTCATCTTCATAAGAACAATATTACAATAATATATTCATTTCCCTAGTCGAGATCAGACATGCTCGTCTTATCCACCTCTGCTTTTAGTTCAATAAGAACCTGTTTTGCACTAACCAACTAGGAAGGTGCCTCCTCCTTCGCCAACACCATCTTAACAAAGTCTAATTTAAAAAATCTGAGCTCGTTCTCCATCTTCCTCTTTTTTTCCCGCATCTTGAAATATTCTTCAGCGTTGACAACACTTTCTCTAAGCCTATCTCTGTTCTCTTCCTCATACATGCTCCAGAGCTTTGCTAGGCACATCTTCAAAGATTGTGGCCACTCTTGATCAACCCACTCCAGGTAAGAACACTTCCCTCCATCCTATAATATTTAAAACTAGATCAATAACAATTGTAGGGGAAATGGTTTTCTAGCAACATAGAAAATCACCAAATACATATTTTGAAAAACTGAAGAAACAGGTTAATTATGACATATCTTCTCAAAAAGATCAATGTGCAAATGAATTCATTGCTACTGAGGAAGAGAATGGAGATAGGCTTAGCTAAAATGTTGTCGACGATGAAGAATATTTTAAGATATGAGAAAAAAAGGAAGATGGAGAATGAACTCGGACTTTTTAAATTAGACTTTGCTAAGATGGTGTTGGTGAAGGAGGAGGCACTTTCCTAGTTGGGCGGTGCAAAACAGGTTCTTACTGAACTAAAAGCAGAGGTGAAGAGGACGAACTTGGCTGATCATGCATCAGTCAATTAGGGAAATGAATATATTGTTCTAATATTGTGCTCATGAAGGTGAACTAACTATATGTTGTACTGTGTTGTTTTCACGTAGCTATCATACTGTGATGTTAAAATATATTTATGTGCCTGATATGAAATTGGCAAACAACTGTTTGATATGAAATGTGAATTTGCTTAATAATGGAATTATTAATAGTAAACTAATAAACCTACTAAATGGGTCAAGAAACTTTACGAAAGGTTCTAGTAGTAAAAGTGTGTGTGATGGATAGCCGAATGTCATACGATTTTCTTTATTGGATCATGTGTGATATACTTGTAGCGACCAGACCTCAAATAGTCTGTGCTGCTGTGCACCAGTGTCATCCCTGGATCAGTAATGCTGACACGCATAGTACAAATGGAGGATTTATAACAGAGTAGCAATCACACACTTATTACATCGAATATCTCCAAAGAGAATAAGTATGATAAATATGGCTTAAGGCCATCTAAATACGATAACAACGGAAGACTTGGAAGATAAATGAGTCCATCAACTCCAGCGGCATCACTGAGTATAAGACCACGACCTAAGGCACCTTACTCGTCGTCTGAAAAGTCTGCAACATGAAACGTTGTAGCCCGAAAACGGGTCAGCACATGGAATCTGCTGGCAAAATAACACATAGAGAAATAATGAACATAATAATGCTATACTACATGCATATTTGGCTGGTGGAAAGCTCTATGGTTAAAGTTTTTGCGAAAAGCCAATTTTTCCCTACTGCAAAAGGAATAAATTTTATTTAACTATCATGGTGGTTGTTAAACATTGAGATGGTTGACAGCATCTCAATCCCAATTAAGTGTCATCATTAACCCAACAAAGTTAATTAAAAGTAACATGGTGATGAGATTCACATGACAATCCAAGTACTAGATACTCAAGTTGTCCATAACCGGGGACACGGCTAACCATGATTAGTTTGTACACTCTGCAGAGGTTTGCGCACTTTTCCCCACAAGACTCGATCTCCGTTGGATTACTCGCACTACAGGGTGTTTGAGTAACGGATGATCGAGACACAGTCTTTCAGAAGTGTTTGCACCTTACGTATGGGTAGACAGTTACACCTACTTTCCCCTACATCTGCTAGTCTACCACTGTAAGAGTTCACACAACTTAGTCAACTATGCTAGAGCCCATAATAGCTTGTGGCTGCACACGGAAGTTTCTAGCATGAATAATCTTATGATCCCTTTGAACCTGGGTGGCGGTCCAAAAGAAAAACAGGCAATCCTGGAATACCCAGGTACCTCAATCCACCCAGATGTGAGTTTTAGTTGCCACCTTAAGTAAACCATTAGTTAACAATCTCACATCTGTCATGAATATCTCTCAAACCCAATCCACGTCTACGAGCATAGCATGGCAATATAATAGCAAACGTAGAAGTAACTCCCAAGGGTTTGATAAATAAAACAGGTAATAGGTACTACCTCAACTACTTCCCAATACCCATAGTTTAATTAGATCCTAATCATGCAATGTTTGAGGATTGATCTAATGCAATGAAAACTGGGTATGGAAAGGTATGATCAAAGTGTTACTTGCCTTGCTGATGATCCGCGAAACCTAGCGATTCGAGGTAACAAGCGGCGCACTCCGGGAACTCTATCGCAAACAAACAAGCAAACAATAAGTACTCATCTAATGCACAGGTAAAACTCGAATGAAAGATCCAACCAGAAAGTTCAACTTAAGAACTCCGGTTTGCAAAAAGAATCAACTCGAAAGAAGCAACGAAAATCAAACGGCGAAAGAAACAAGCTTCGTTTACTATTCTGGATCTAGGTCAAATTTTACAGTAGCAAAAACTTGTTTGAGTAGGTTAAACGGAAAGAGAATTTTGAGACGAAACTCTAGGCGCTTGAATCGCCTGATTCCGATAAACGAGCGAAAAGTTAAACAGAAACGAAAATCCGATCAGAAATCGAGATCTGAAATAATCGTGAAAAATCTGACGAAAAAGAAAAACTGACGAACGGTTAAAGAACGGACGTTCGTTAACAGAGAAAATCCGACGAACACGTTCGTTAAAACGAACGGGTCGGTGAACGTTCACTAAATAATAAAACCGAAGAAATAAACCGATCTAGGGTTTTTTTTTAAAAACTAACGTTTTTTTTAAAGAAAACCGGCAAACGACGGCGAGTTGATACCTCGTCGGAACGGAGCTCCGGCGGGGTCGGCGGGGGCTCGGCGAGGGGCGGCGGGGTGCGGCGGGGCTCGGGACGGCTCGGGGCGGCTCCGGCGGCGGCGGACGGCGGGCTCGGGGCGGCGGCGCTGCGGGCTTCCAGCGGCGGCGGCTTGGGCGGGGCTCGGGGTGGTGAGGAAGGGGGCGGCGGCGGGGTATATAAGGAGGGGGGCCTGCTTGGAGGAGGGGGCAAGGCGGCGGGGCTCCGGCGGAGTCCGAGCCGGACACGGGCGCGGCGGCGCTGCGTGCTCGCGGGGGAGACGTGCGGCTGGGCCGGCCGCTCGGCTGGGCCTCGGCCCGGTCGGGCGCGGCGCGTATTTTTTTTAAACATTCCGCCGAAAAATTCATAGAAAAATAAATAAAAATCCAAAAAAGATAAAACAAATTTTCCCCGTCTAGTTAAAATAATTAGAACAGGGTGAACGTTGTTTTTACACAAAAATGCAGTTTTGAAAACATGCAATTTTTTTAATGCAATTAAAATTGCAAATAAAATCCGGATAAAATCCAATATATGATTTTAATATTTTTCCTCCAATATTTCAATTGTTTTGGAGAAGTCATATTTTCTCCTCTCATTTATTTTTAAATGAAATATTTTTCCGGAGAGAAAATAATGAAAACCAAAATCCTCGTTTTATTATTTGATAAAATCAAATATGAAAAAATCGAGAAAATCCCCAACTCTCTCCGAGGGTCCTTGAGTTGCTTAGGATTTATCGAGGATTTGTCAAAATGCAAGAAAATATGCTATGTGTTGTATGATCTATGTATAACATTCCAAATTGAAAATTTGGGATGTTACAATACTTGAACAATGCAAACGGTTAACAGAGGCAGAGCGCGTGCGATCTTTACACCTATCACACACGAGGCTATATAGAAAACTGTGTGTGATGTATTTCCTCTGTAAAGAAATATAAGAGCATTTAGATCACTAAAGTAGTGATCTAAATGCTCTTATATTTCTTTACGGAGGGATTAGATTGGAATGAAAACGTTTGTGTGGGATTCACTGTGTGGGATATGCAGACAAACGAAAACGTTTGTCTGGGATTCACCATGTGGGATGTACATACGAACGGAAACGTTTGTCTAGGATTCACTGTGTGGGATGTACTTACGAACGGAAATGTTTGTCTGGGATCCACCATGTGGGATGTACTTACAAAGGGAAATACTTGGGCCTGTATAATCGTATGTGATGGCTCCCCAATCACACACGAGCTCATTTTGCCGAGCATGTGTGACCGGAGGACCTATCCCCAACGGTTTCTGGGTCAAGTGAGAAGGACCCCCTTATCGCACACACAGGCAAGGCGACGGTTTAAAACTCCGTCGCAGAAAGGGGTCAAAACAGTTTTGTATAGAAGGTCATTGTACCAGAGGAGGATTTATGCTTACAACGATATATTTGTGTCGGGACTAGATATGAACTTCATTTGTGCTCTAGAAGTTACCCATCAAGATGTACTTGTTATGTATTGAGGTGGGGGACATGTTCAAATTACGTCTTGTTCGACACACGTCCTGCATCAAGAGTCAGTTGTCCAACCGAAGGCCCTATCCATCGCATGGGGTTGCCTTGATAATTAAGATTGCAATAATCAGAGAAATGCATTGTGCGTTTAATGATTACACCTCTCCACTACAAAAAAGGCACATATCTGATATTATGGCCTGAACAAAAACTTTTTCTGTCATGGATGTGACACTTCCATGATGATAATTATGATAAAAGCATGTATCCATAAATGTGGTGGGTTCCTACTTCTACGATAAAAAATTATGACAGAATATTGGCTTTTCGTCCTGGGCGGGCTGGAGTTGCACCTACAAGACATTCTTTGGGCCGTCCATGACATAAAAAATCATGGTAGAAGTGAGGACGAGGAATTTTTTGAGGATTTCTACGTACATGGTGGGTAATCGATGGGCGGTCGGGCCCAAGCGATGAAGTGGTTTGCGCATTTCTCTTATACATGTGCGTGTGCGAGCCCTTCGCGAACTAAACCCAAGCGAGCTGTTCGCTTACTGAACCTGAGCAATCGATCCCTCGCACTACACTAAACCTGAGCAATCCCTCGCTTACTAAACACGAGCAATCATTCTCTCGCACTACTATTGAACCCGAGCGATTCCTTTGCTACTAACTAAACCCGAGCAATCCTTTCGCAGCTAACTAAACTCGAGCAATTCCTTCGCTGCTTAATGAAACCGATCGACGCGAGTGAGTGATACGTCTCCAACGTATCTATAATTTTTGATTGTTCCATGCTATTATATTATCTGTTTTGGATGTTTATGGGCTTTATTAAACACTTTTATATTATTTTTGGGACTAACCTATTGACCCGGAGCCCAGTGCCACTTCCTGTTTTTTCCCTTGTTTAAGTGTTTCGAAGAAAAGGAATATCAAACGAAGTCGAAACGGAATGAAACCTTCTCGAGAAGTTATTTTTGGAAAGAAAGCAACCCGAGAGACTTGGAGTGCACGTCAGGAAAGCAACAAGGGAGGCACGAGGCAGGGGGGGCGCCCACCGCCTGGGCGCGCCCTCCACCCTCGTGGGCCCCTCGTGGCTCCCCTGACGTATTTATTCCTACTATATATACCAATATACCCTAAAACCATCAAAAAATAGAACAGATCGGGAGTTCCGCCGCCGCAAGCCTCTGTAGCCACGAAAAACCAATCGGGACCCTGTTTCGGCACCCTGCCGGAGGGGGGAACCCTCACTGGTGGCCATCTTCATCATCCCGGCGCTCTCCATGACGAGGAGGGAGTAGTTCACCCTCGGGGCTGAGGGTATGTACCAGTAGCTATGTGTTTGATCTCTCTCTCTCTCTCTCTCGTGTTCTTGAGGTGATACGATTTTGATGTATCGCGAGCTTTGCAATTATAGTTGGATCTTATGATGTTTCTCCCCCCCTCTACTCTCTTGTAATGGATTGAGTTTTCCCTTTGAAGTTATCTTATCGGATTGAGTCTTTAAGGATTTGAGAACACTTGATGTATGTCTTGCCGTGCTTATCTGTGGTGACAATGGGATATCACGTGATCCACTTGATGTATGTTTTGGTGATCAACTTGCGGGTTCCGCCCATGAACCTATGCATAGGGGTTGGCACATGTTTTCATCTTGACTCTCTGGTAGAAACTTTGGGGCACTCTTTGAAGTACTTTGTGTTGGTTTGAATAGATGAATCTGAGATTGTGTGATGCATATCGTATAATCATACCCACGGATACTTGAGGTGACATTGGAGTATCTAGGTGACATTAGGGTTTTGGTTGATTTCTGTCTTAAGGTGTTATTCTAGTACGAACTCTTTAAGAGATCAATCCGAAAGATAATCTCTTTGTTTGTTCAACGCTATTAGTGACTTTGGAGTGGCTCTTTGTTGCATGTCGAGGGATATTTATAAGATCCAATTATTTTATTATTGTTGAGAGAACTTGCACTAGTGAAAGTATGAACCCCAGGCCTTGTTTCCTAGCATTGCAATACCGTTTACGCTAACTTTTACCACTTGCTACCTTGCTGTTTTTATATTTTCAGATTACAAAAACCTATATCTACCATCCATATTGCACTTGTATCACCATCTCTTCGCCGAACTAGTGCACCTATACAATTTACCATTGTATTGGGTGTGTTGGGGACACAAGAGACTCTTTGTTATTTGGTTGCAGGGTTGTTTGAGAGAGACCATCTTCATCCTATGCCTCCCACGGATTGATAAACCTTAGGTCATCCCCTTGAGGGAAATTCGCTACTGTCGTACAAACCTCTGCACTTGGAGGCCCAACAACGTCTACAAGAAGAAGGTTGTGTAGTAGACATCAAGCAGTTTCTGGCGCTGTTGCCGGGGAGGTTAGTGCTTGAAGGTATATCTTTAGATCTTGCAATCGAATCTTTTAGTTTCTTGTTTTATCACTAGTCTAATCTATAAAAGAAAACTACCAAAAAAATGGAATTAAGGGTGCCTCATATGCTTCATGTTTTTAATGTCTTTCGTGAAAATGATGGGAAGGAAAATTGTGCTCAAGTACTAGAAGAAGAATTACATAGAATGCTTGGCATAAAATCTTTGAATGATGAGCATGATTGCAATGTTGTTAGTATGAATTCTTTGAATACCCATGATTCTAATGATATGCAAAGCCACAAGCTTGGGGATGCTATGTTTGATGAAGATGATATATTTAGTCCCCCACGTTTTGATGAGCAAATTTATTATGATGAAAGCATGCCTCCTATTTATGATGATTATTGTGATGACACGTATGCTATAAAGAATAAAGATAACCATGAAACTTGTCTTCATGATTTTAATTTTCAATTGGATTATGCTTCACATGATAGTTATTTTGTTGAGTTTGCTCCCACTACTATTGATGATAATACATTTGCTTATGTGGAGAGTAATAAAATTTCTATGCAAGTAGATCATGAAAAGAATGCTTTAGGTGCTGGTTATATTGTTGAATTCATTCATGATGCTACTGAAAATTATTATGAGAGATGTCGGAGTAAATGGCCATGGGTAGCCTAACCGACTGCCCCTGGTTCTTCTGAAAAAATTATCAGGCCTTTGGGCCTCCAAGCACTTCAAGCATTGGGCCGCCTTCCCTGGCCGGCTACCTCTGAAGCCGACTCCCGGAAGGCGACCCAGCCTCAGCAACCTCTCCCCAGGACAACTACGGGGTGGCCGACTCCAAGAAGCCGGACAAGAAGAACGCCAACTCCAAGAAGCCGGCGGAGACCACAACCACCAAAAGCTACACCCACATAACGGTGACAAGACGGGGTGTGGCCACAGTGCGGCCCACTACCCCCGAGGCCCGAGGCAGGCATGGCCACAGGAGGCCGTACGGGATGACCATCTCCTGTTCGGCTCGGCACTGTAGCCATGCCAGCCTCAACGTCATCCACGACCGACTCCTGTACGGCCCGCGGGCGGCGGGCCCCTTCAGCCAGAGAGAGGCGTGAAGGCGGCCCGGCCTCCCCCAGTCGGCCAAGGGCGTAGCCGACCCCCAGAAGCCGGCTACCCCCTCCCTCGAAGCATGTGCCCCATAAAGGAGACAAGACGAGGTAAGGCTACAGTGAGAGCCCCCGAGGCGGCCCACTGTAACCACGCTTACCTCGACGAAGCCCTCATCATCAAGGGCGAGGCTACAGTAAGCAGCCGCCGACAAGACCCTAGGCTGTGGGGCCGGCCTGTCGACCAAGAAGCCGGCAGCCGGCGGGACCCACCAGTCGGCAGGACCCAACGGCCGACGGAGAAGCCGGCGAGCGTAGACACTGACGGCTGGGACCAGTGCCCAGCCGGATTACAATTGTACCCCGGGGGGTAGGCCTATATAAACCCCCCGGAGCACCCATGCAAAGGGTTGGCTTCTAAACACAGCACACACACCATAGATAGAGAGAAGTGAGAGCTAGCCTTGTTCTTCTTCTCCCTTGAACCCAAACAGCTCTAGGAGCGATTGTAGCTACCTTTCCTGATCTAGTGATCATGCAGAGACCCCGCAGAGCAGGACTAGGGGTGTTATCTCCTCGGAGAGCCCCGAACCTGGGTAAGATCCGCCGGCGTGCATGTCTTCGCCTCATCCCGTTTCCAGGCACCGGCGACGTCTTATTGGCACCCACAATGATAAGCCACCCGTTGGCATATGTCGCACCAACCACCCGACAAGAGAGGATCATATGCTTCTACATATTGCAATAATATCAAGTTTCCTCTCTATGTGCTTAAAGTTTTGAAGTTATGCTTGTTTTACCTTCCTATGCAAGTTGATTCTTGTTCCCATAAGTTGTTTGCTCACAAAATCCCTATGCATAGGAAGTGGGTTAGACTTAAATGTGCTAGTCATATTCTTCATGATGCTCTCTCTATGTTTCAATTCTTATCTTTTATGTGAGCATCATTGAAATCATCATGCCTAGCTAGGGGCGTTAAACGATAGCGCTTGTTGGGAGGCAACCCAATTTTATTTTAGTTTCTTGCTTTTTGGTTCTGTTTAGGAATAAATAATCCATCTAGCTTCTGTTTAGATGTGGTTTTGTGTTTTAGTTAGTGTTTGTGCCAAGTAGAACCTTTGGGAGGACTTGGGTGAAGTCTTTATGATCATGCTTTAAAAAACAGAAACTTTAGCGCTCACGAGATTAGCTAAATATTTTTACTGGAGAGTGATATTTAGTTGAATATTTTTTCAGATGATTACTAGACAAATTCCGAAGGTCCACCAATTTATTTTAGAATTTTTGGAGTTCCATAAGTATACGTTTGATACAGATTACAACAGACTGTTCTGTTTTTGACAGATTCTGTTTTTCGTGTGTTGTTTGCTTATTTTGGTGAATCTATGGCTAGTAAAATAGTCTATAAACCATAGAGAAGTTGGAATACAGTAGATTTAACACCACTACAAATAAAGAATGAGTTCATTACAGTACCTTGAAGTGGTGTTTTGTTTTCTTTCGCTAACGGAGCTCGCGAGATTTTCTGTTAAGTTTTGTGTTGTGAAGTTTTCAAGTTTTGGGTAAAGATTCGATGGACTATGGAATAAGGAGTGGCCAGAGCCTAAGCTTGGGATGCCCAAGGCACCCCAAGGTAATATTCAAGGATAACCAAGCGTCTAAGCTTTGGGATGACCCGGAAGGCATCCCCTCTTTCGTCTTCGTTCATCGGTAACTTTACTTGGAGTTATATTTTTATTCACCACATGATATGTGTTTTGCTTGGAGCGTTATTTTATTTTCTTTAGCCTTGCTTGATTTTTGAATAAAATACCAAGATCTGAAATTCTTAAATGAGAGAGAGTCTTCACATAGCTATGTAATTATTTAACTACTCATTGATCTTCACTCATATCTTTTTGGAGTAGTTTGTCATTTACTCGTGTGCTTCACTTATATCCTTTTAGAGCACGGCGGTGGCTTTATTTTGAAGAAATATATGAACTCTCATGCTTCACTTATATTATTTTGAGAGTCTTTAGAACAGCATGGTAATTTGCTTTGGTTATGAATTTAGTCCTAATATGATGGGCATCCAAGAGGGATATAATAAAAACTTTCATATAAAGTGCATTGATTACTATGTGAAGTTTGATTCTTTATGATTGTTTTGAAATATGAAGATGGTGATATTAGAGTCATGTTAGTGGAGTAGTTGTGAATTTGAGAAATACTTGTGTTAAAGTTTGTGATTCCCGTAGCATGGTGAACCGTTATGTGATGAAGTCGGAGCATGATTTATTTATTGATTGTCTTCCTTATGAGTGGCGGTCGGGGACGAGCGATGGTCTTTTCCTACCAATCTACCCCCCCTAGGAGCATGCGCGTAGTACTTCGTTTCGATAACTAATAGATTTTTGCAACAAGTATATGAGTTCTTTATGACTAATGTTGAGTCCATGGATTATATGCACTCTCATCCTTCCACCATTGCTAGCCTCTCTAATACCGCGCACCTTTCGCCGGTATCATACACCCACCATATACCTTCCTCAAAACAGCCACCATACCTACCTATCATGGCATTTCCATAGCCATTCAGAGATATATTGCCATGCAACTTACCACCGTTCCGTTTATTATGACACGCTTCATCAATGTCATATTGCTTTGCATGATCATGTAGTTGACATCGTATTTGTGGCAAATCCACCGTTCATAATTCTTTCATACATGTCACTCATGAGTCATTGCACATCCCGGTACACCGCCGGAGGCATTCATGTAGAGTCATATCTTGTTCTAAGTATTGAGTTGTAATTCTTGAGTTGTAAATAATAAAAGTGTGATGATCATCATTATTAGAGCATTGTCCCAGTGAGGAAAGGATGATGGAGACTATGATTCCCCCACAAGTCGGGATGAGACTCCGGACTAAAAAAAAGAGGCCATAAAAAAGAAGAGAAAAGGCCCAAATAATAAAAAAAAAGACAGAAAAAGAGAGAAGGGGCAATGCTACTATCCTTTTACCACACTTGTGCTTCAAAGTAGCACCATGATCTTCATGATAGAGAATCTCCTATGTTGTCACTTTCATATACTAGTGGGAATCTTTCATTATAGAACTTGGCTTGTATATTCCAATGATGGGCTTCCTCAAAATGCCCTAGGTCTTCGTGAGCAAGCGAGTTGGATGCACACCCACTTAGTTTCTTTTGTTGAGCTTTCATACACTTATAGCTCTAGTGCATCCGTTGCATGGCAATCCCTACTCACTCACATTGATATCTATTGATGGGCATCTTCATAGCCCATTGATACGCCTAGTTGATGTGAGACTATCTTCTCATTTTTGTCTTCTCCATAACCACCATTCTATTCCACCTATAGTGCTATGTCCATGGCTCACGCTCATGTATTGCGTGAAGATTGAAAAGGTTTGAAAACATCAAAAGTATGAAACAATTGCTTGGCTTGTCATCGGGGTTGTGCATGATTAAATATTTTATGTGATGAAGATAGAGCATAGCCAGACTATATGATTTTGTAGGGATAACTTTCTTTGGCCATGTTATTTTGAGAAGACATGTTTGCTTTGTTAGTATGCTTGAAGTATTATTATTTTCATGTCAATATTAAACTTTTCTCTTGAATCTTATGGATCTGAATATTCTTGCCACAATAAAGAAAATTACATTGAGAAATATGTTAGGTAGCATTCCACATCAAAAATTCTGTTTTTATCATTTACCTACTCGAGGACGAGCATGAATTAAGCTTGGGGATGCTGATACGTCTCCAACGTATCTATAATTTTTGATTGTTCCATGCTATTATATAATCTGTTTTGGATGTTTATGGGCTTTATTAAACACTTTTATATTATTTTTCGGACTAACCTATTGACCCGGAGCCTAGTGCCAGTTCCTGTTTTTCCCTTGTTTCAGTGTTTCGAAGAAAAGGAATATCAAACGAAGTCGAAACGGAATGAAACCTTCTGGAGAAGTTATTTTTGTAAAGAAAGCAACCCGGGAGACTTGGAGTGCATGTCAGGAAAGCAACAAGGGAGGCACGAGGCAGGGGGCGCGCCCTCCACCCTTGTGGGCCCCTCGTGGCTCCCCTGACGTATTTCTTCCTCCTATATATACCAATATACCCTAAAACCATCAAAAAAGAGAACAGATCGGGAGTTCCGCCGCCGCAAGCCTCTGTAGCCACGAAAAACCAATCGGGACCCTGTTCCGGCACCCTGCCGGAGGGGGGGGAACCCTCACCGGTGGCTATCTTCATCATCCCGGCGCTCTCCATGACGACGAGGGAGTAGTTCACCCTCGGGGCTGAGGGTATGTACCAGTAGCTATGTGTTTGATCTCTCTCTCTCTCTCTCTCTCTCTCTCTCTCTCTCGTGTTCTTGAGGTGATACGATCTTGATGTATCGCGAGCTTTGCTATTATAGTTGGATCTTATGATGTTTCTCCCCCCTCTACTCTCTTGTAATGGATTGAGTTTTCCCTTTGAAGTTATCTTATCGGATTGAGTCTTTAAGGATTTGAGAACACTTGATGTATGTCTTGCCGTGCTTATCTGTGGTGACAATGGGATATCACGTGATCCACTTGATGTATGTTTTGGTGATCAACTTGCGGGTTCCGCCCATGAACCTATGCATAGGGGTTGGCACACGTTTTCATCTTGACTCTCTGGTAGAAACTTTGGGGCACTCTTTGAAGTACTTTGTGTTGGTTTGAATAGATGAATCTGAGATTGTGTGATGCATATCGTATAATCATACCCACGGATACTTGAGGTGACATTGGAGTATCTGTTTGATTTGTGTCTTAAGGTGTTATTCTAGTACGAACTCTTTAATAGATCGATCCAAAAGAATAACTTTGAGGTGGTTTCGTACCCTACCATAATCTCTTCGTTTGTTCTCCGCTATTAGTGACTTTGGAGTGGCTCTTTGTTGCATGTTGAGGGATATTTATATGATCCAATTATGTTATTATTGTTGAGAGAACTTGCACTAGTGAAAGTATGAACCCTAGGCCTTGTTTCCTAGCATTGCAATACCGTTTACGCTCACTTTTACCACTTGCTACCTTGCTGTTTTTATATTTTCAGATTACAAAAACCTATATCTACCATCCATATTGCACTTGTATCACCATCTCTTCGCCGAACTAGTGCACCTATACAATTTACCATTGTATTGGGTGTGTTGGGGACACAAGAGACTCTTTGTTATTTGGTTGGAGGGTTGTTTGAGAGAGACCATCTTCATCCTATGCCTCCCACGGATTGATAAACCTTAGGTTATCCACTTGAGGGAAATTTGCTACTGTCCTACAAACCTCTGCACTTGGAGGCCCAACAATGTCTACAAGAAGAAGGTTGTGTAGTAGACATCAGTGAGACTTGTGTGTGTCCGTAGTTTGCTGGCCCAATCGATGCGTTGCATCAAACCCCCACGGGAGACGTGATTTGACCTAGCCAGTTTGTTGCCTCTCGATGAATAGTCCCTGTTGCCACTGCGCGCGCGATATGTAGATTGAGTCGAGACCAACAATCAGTTGCATCGATCGAGCCCCTTGCACGAGACGTGATGAGTTGACCTAGGCAGTTGGTTGGTTGTGGATGAACATTCCTCGCTGCTGCCGCCCGCGCGTATGCCCCACCCTAGTCGGTGGGGATTGGACGAACAGCCCCCCTCGCCCCGACCGTGTAGGCGGTTGCCACTGGATGAACAGGACCCCCGATCGATCGAGGAGGACGTGTCGTGGTACGCCCCATGGTGGTTGGCTCAGACCGATTGGCAAGGTGTTGGATGTGGATGCTTGGGCTCGATCTGGGCCCTAACGGGCTTGCAGCCGATGCGCGTCCGTATCCAGGGCATGGCAAAGTGATGTCACTTGAAGCTACGTTGGTATTTCCCCAAAGAGGAAGGGATGATGCAGCACAGCGGCGGTAGGTATTTCTCTCAGATATGAAACCAAGGTTATCGATCCAGTAGGAGAACCAAGCAACACAACGTAAACAACCCCTGCACATAGATAACAAATCCTGGCAACCCGACGTATTAAAGGGGTTGTCAATCCCTTCCGGGTACGGCGCCTCAAGTGGGCAAACAGACGTGAGATAAATTTGTAGTAGATTGATAGATCGAACGCCAAATAAAGTAAATAAGAATAAATTGAAGCAAGGTATTTTTGTATTTTTGGTTTAATAGATCTGAAAATAAATGCAAAAGAAAACTAGATCCCAAAGGAAAAATATATGAGGAAGAGACCCGAGGGCCGTAGGTTTCACTAGTGGCTTCTCTCGAGAAAAATAGCAAACGGTGGGTGAACAAATTACTGTTGGGCAATTGATAGAACTTCAAATACTCATGACGATATCCAGGCAATGAGCATTATATAGGCATCACGTCCAAGATTAAGAGACCGACTCCTGCCTGCATCTACTACTATTACTCCACACATCGACCGCTATCCAGCATGCATCTAGTGTATTAAGTTCATGGAAAAACGGAGTAATGCAATAAGAACGATGACATGATGTAGACAAGATCTATCTATGTAGAGACAGAACCCATTGTTTTATCCTTAGTAGCAACGATACATACATGTCGGTTCCCTTTCTGTCACTGGGATCAAGCACCGTAAGATGGAACCCACTACGAAGCACCTCTTCCCATTGCAAGATAAATAGATCAAGTTGGCCAAACAAAACCCAAATATCGGAGAAGAAATACGAGGCTATAATAGATCATGCATAAAAGAGATCAAATAAAGTCAAATACTTTCATGGATATAAAAAGATAGATCTGATCATAAACTCAAAGTTCATCGATCCCAATAAACACACCGCAAAAGAGTTACATCATATGGATCTCCAAGAGACCATTGTATTGAGAATTCAGAGAGAGAGAGATGAAGCCATCTAGCTACTAACTACGGACCCGAAGGTCTACAAAGAACTACTCACGCATCATCGGAGAGGCACCAATGGAGGCGGTGAACCCCATCCGAGATGGTGTCTAGATTGGATCTGGTGGTTCTGGACTCTGCGGTGGCTGGATGAATATTTCGTCGACTCTCCTAGGGTTTTGGGAATATTGGGGTATTTATAGAGTAAAGAGGCGGTCCGGGGGGCACCCGAGGTGGGCACAACCCACCAGGGCACGCCTGGGCCTCCTGGCGCACCCTAGTGGGTTGTCCTCTCCTCGGAGCACCCCCAGGCGCAGCCAGGGCCCATTATGTTCCTTCTGGTCCAAAAAAATCTCCGTAAAGTTTCATTGCGTTTGGACTCCGTCTGATATTGATTTCCTGCGATGTAAAAAAACATGCAGAAAACAACAACTAGCACTTGGTACTATGTCAATAGGTTAGTACCAAAAAATGATATAAAATGACTATAAAATGATTATAAAACATCCAATATTGATAATATAACAACATGGAACAAGCAAAAATTATAGATACGTTGGAGACGTATCAGCATTTTTGATGTGGAATGCTGCCTCGAGTAGGGAAGTGATAAAAATAGAATTTTTGACTTAGTGATAAAAATAGAATTCGATGTGGAATGCTGCCTAACATGTCATATCATATTCTTTTCTTTATAGCATGGACATTTGGACTTTTATATTGTTCAAAGCAATAGTCTAGTTTTGACATGATAATTTAAATACTCAAGCATATCAACAAGCAACCATGTCTTTCAAAATATCAATGCTAAAATAAGTTATCCCTAGCCCATCATGCTCAACCATTGATCCATTCATGAAACACACTCGCATATTAGTTACACCCAATACTTAAGTACGATCATATTGCATCCTAGTTGGTGCTTTTATAAGAGAAGATGGAGACTCAAATTCAAAAATAAAAATTACATAAAGTAAAAGAAAGGCCCTTCACAGAGGGAAGTAGGGATTTGTAGAGGTGCCAGAGCTCAAAGCGATAAACTTGGAGATAAAAACATTTTGGGAGGTGTATCCATCCCACCAACAAAAACGACTTAGAGTTCCCAACACTTTCCATGCTAGATATATCATAGGCGGTTCCCAAATAGAAAATAAAGTTTATTCCTTTTTCAACCATACTTTCACTTTCCATGGCTAGCCGTATCCACGGTTGCCCTCCATACCAACACTTTCCAAGGAATTTATTATTTGACAACATAAAGTAAATTCATTTTTCATTTAGGGGCTGGGCATCCCTAATACCTTTGCCTTACTCTCATGCAATGACAAGTGAATAAACACTCATCTTGAGAATAACACATCTAGCATGGACAATATTAGCCACCCCTCACCGCTCCGGGAGCGAAACGAACACACAAAAGAGAAGTTTATTTTGAAAATTAGAGATGGCACATGCAAATTTGCTTAGAACGGCAAAAGAATACCGCATATAGGTAGATATAGTGGACTCATGTGGCAAAACTGGTTTAAAGGTTTTTGGATGCACAAGTAGAGATCATACTTAGTGCAAAATGAAGGCTAGCAAAAGATTGAGAAGCGACCAACCAAGAAGCGAATAATCTCATAAGCAAGTGTTAAGCATAAATAACACCAAATAATGCACCGCAAGTAGGATATAATTTCATTGCATGACTATTGACTTTCGTGCTTACATAGGGAATCACAAACCTTAACACCAATATTCTTACTAAAGCATAATTACTCATCAACATAACTCACATATCACATCATCATATCTCAAAACTATTACTAAGAATCAAGTTTATTTTGTCCAATGATCTTCATGAAAGTTTTTATTATATCCTTCTTGGATATCTATCACTTTGGGACTAATTTTCATGTGTTGCTTTTCATAAGCTCAAACAAATATAAGTGAAGATCATGAGCATAATATTTCTTTCTTTCTCTCAAAATAATTTAAGTGAAGCAAGAGAGAATTTCTTGGAAATTTTACTAACTCTCAAATAAATCTAAGTGAAGCAAGAGAGCATTTCTTCAAAAATACTAAGCACACTGTGCTAAAAAAGATATAAGTTAAGCACTAGAGCAAGTCCATAGCTCATAAAAATTTAAGTGAAGCATAGAGAGCAATTCTAACAAGTCATGACATAATTTTGGCTCTCCCAAATAGGTTTGTCCAGCAAGGAATCAAGACTTAAAACACAAAATAAAACAAGCAAAGACTCATATCATACAAGACGCTCAAAGCAAAACACATGGTATGTGTCGAATAAAAATATAGCTTCGAGTAAAATACCGATGGTCATTAGAAGAAAGAGGGGATGCCACTCGGGGGCATCCCCAAGCTTAGTTGGTTGCTCATTTTTGGATAATAGCTTGGGATGTCAGGGCATCCCCAAGCTTAGGCTCTTCTACTCCATATTCCTTCACCCATCGTAAGATAACCCAAAACTTGAAAACTTCAATCCGTTAGTAAAAGAAAGCAAATCACTACTATAAGTACTGTACCAAACCAATTCATATTTTTTGCATTATATCTACTGTATTCCAACTTTTCTATGGAAAAAACTCACCAAATAAAACCATAGAGCCATCAAAATAAGCACACAACGCAAAGAAAACAGAATCTGTCAAAACAGAACAGTCTGTAGCAATCTGACTATTTCGAAAACTTCTGGAACTCCAAAAATTCTGAAACAATTGGACGAACTGAGCAATTTGTATATTAATCTTCTGCAAAAAGAATTGGCATTTTACCAGGCTCTGGTAAAAAATAAGAATTGCTTTCGTGAGCACAGAAGTTTCTGTTTTTCAACAAGATCAAACAACTATCACCCAAGAAGATCCTATCGGTTCTACTTGGCACAAACACTAATTAAAGCACAAAAAACACAATCATAACAGTAGCATAATTGTGCTAACACTCAATAACAGAAAGCAAAAAGCAAAAATAAATTTTATTCATTGGGTTGCCTCCCAACAAGCGCTATAGTTTTACCCCCTTAGCTAGGCATCAAGCAAGGATCTAAGTTTTGTCATCTTTGATTCGAGATCCATAAGATGCCCTCATGATTGATTCATAAGGTGGCCTAATTCTTGTTCTAGGAAAGTGTTCCATACCCTTCCTCAAAGGAAATTGGAACTTAATATTGCCTTCTTTCATATCAATCACGACACCGATAGTGCGTAAAAACGGTCTACCAAGAATAATTGGACAAGACAGATTGCAATCAATATCAAGAACTGTTGGGGATATAACTATTAGGTATGACCCGCCTAGGACGGGCCGGGTTATACCAACGGCGGTTTAGTTGTCAGGAAGCCCATGAAGGAATCAAAGATGGCGGTTCATGAGGATGACTTATGAAGAGCCCAAGGCCCAAAGGCGGCTTAAGGCCCATAGGTGTAAACCGCCATGTATGCGTGACTTGTATTGTAAGGAAAGTGTAATTAGTCACCGGGCCGGACACGTTTATGAGCCGGCCGGGACTCTGTAAGCCACAGGGCGTCAACCTATGTATATAAAGGGATGACCCGACGGCGATTGAGGGCAAGAGAGAACAGATCGAAAGCTAGGTCAAGCGTACTCGCTCCTTGGTAATCAAAGCATAAGCAATGCCACCTCAAATTGGATTAGGCCTTTACCTTCACCGCAAGGGGCCGAACCAGTATAAACTCCTGTGTGCTTTGTCCCGTTTAACCCCTCTAAGCTAACCTAGTGCGATGGCTCCACGACTAAGTCCTCACACTAGGACATCTGCCGTGACAATTCCACGACAGTTGGCACCCACCATGGGGACAGCGCATGGTGGTTTCGAGTTCTTACAGGGCAACTTTGAAGGGATCAAAGGATACGCCATGGGCCGGATGACCAAGAGTCGTCGAGGCAAGCTTTACATCGACGATGCAGGCTGGGGCCCCGAGGCCGGCTTAATCGAGTACTGGTACCGGGTCCCCTTCGGCAAAATTCACGTCTTCATCAACAAGATCGGCGGACCGGGCCCTGAGCCGGACACCTGCACCGACATCATCAAGACGGCTCAGCGTGCACGACCCGCCCAGGTTCATCCCGCCGTGAAGCGCGCCTTCATGGGATTCATCCATGGGGGAGAATTTGAGGAAGGATCCATGTCTGGTGGTGAGACAGCCATCTATTCTGATGGTGAGTCGTCCACGGGCGAGACTACTTCATTGTATCAACTGCAGGACGGCAGGCTTGGGGGTTGTTCCGATGGCGATAATATTCCGGACCCCTATGAGCCGCCAAACCGGGTCGCGATTTTCATGGCCGGTATGCAGTCAGTGCAGAATTCTTCGACTGCTGCGGCAATGATTTCCGGGTCAGCAGCGGCAATGGTGGCCGGGGCAGGAGGTCCTACGCGCCCACCGGCTCAGGTCTTGTCCGACTTGTTAGACACTTTGACAACATTGTTGACAACAGAGGTTAACCCGGCAAATCAAACTCAGCATAATGTGGAAGTTGCAAAACTACGAGATGAGATAGCTCAAGCCAAGGAAGATCTGGCAGCGGAGGACGCGAGGATGGCTGCGGAACGAACCACTTTGGATGCCCAGGCGCAACGAATCCAGGCTGATTCCTTCCGGCTCTCGTTGGATCAGAACGCTTCAAACGAAGTCTTAAGGAGAAGGCACCGAAGTTGTCTCCCTCCGGTTTACGAGGCAAGAACCTCTTCAACACAGCTGGTGCAGGGACCAGTGACCCGCCAGGGGTAAACCGGGCAGTAGCCGCGCTTGGGACTGGAGCGCCGGCTCAACCACGACGGACCCGCCTCGTCAGAATAATATCCCACCACAACATGTGCCGACACCGCCGGGTCATTATTCTAACCCGTTGGATAACATGATCGCTGCGGCGTCGTGATTGGCGGCTCTCCCAGTTGAAGGCGAGTCTCTAGCTGCGGTTGAAACATGGAGGGCTATAGAGCTTCTTCAGACAACATTGGTGCAGCAGGAGGCTTATTCTTACATTCATGAGAGGATCCATTCAACCCCTCGCCCAAGCCGGAGTTATAGCAGGCACATGGACTCCCCGACGGTGTCGAGCAGTGAGCAGCGTCATAACCCGCCCCGTGGACATGACCCGCCCCGTAATACCCAGGCCCTGATGGATCAGGATAGAGCATGTCGGGAGGCTGAGCTGGCGGCTCAGTACGCGGCTCATCAACCGTCTTTGGTTTATCCGACAACTTCGGTGGAGGCATGCGTGACCTCTAGAAGCTCGGGTGTACCATGTTTAGTGTCGGCTCTGCGTAATGAGCGTCTGACCAAGGATTTCAAAGGACCTCGTAAGGTGCCCAACACACAGCCGATTTACCCCCTGAGGCGTGGATTGAGAGTTACAAGATGGCCATGGAGCTGCTGGAGGTTAGCGATGCCACGTGTGCTAAGAATTTCACCATGGTGCTGGATGGCACGGCCCGTACTTGGTTAAAAGGACTGCCTGCCAATTCAATTGGATCATCGGCTGAGTAGAAGGCCCGGTTCATCCAGAATTTTAAAGATACGTGCCAACAGCCCATGTCGATTGTGGATTTAGATGCCTGTGCCCAAGAAGAAGGCGAGTCAACAACCCATTGGGTGCGCCGGGTCAAAGCCATCCTGCATTCATCGGATAACATTAATGCCGGCTCAGCGGTCCTAATGTTGGAGAAAAATTGCCGTTTTTGCCTCTTAAACAGAAGCTAGGGTGACGCAAGCGCCACTGCAATGACATGGGGGAGCTGGTGGCAGCTCTGATTAAATACGCCGACTCTGATAGTACCAAGGACCCCAAGTCTGATGATGAAAGGATGGGAAAGGGAAAGAAGAGTGGCAACACTAAGGGCCAGCATCATAATCCGGCGAGTCAGGGGGGCAATGGTAAGCGCAAGGCCGATAACAGCTCGGATTTTGTGGCCAATACCAATACGCATAATAATGGTCAGTGTCGTAAGGGGAAGTCACCTCCTCGGGCAGGAGGGTCAGGTCTCAATCTTGAGCAGATGTTGAATCAGCCCTGCCCAAAGCATGGTTCGCGGGAAAGGCCGTCCAGTCACCTTTGGAAAGACTGCCAAATTATGAAGGAGTTGAAAAATTCAAATTTGTTCCAAAACAATCATGGGCCGGGCGGCGGCTCAGGTTCCGGCTCTCATGGTCCGGGTTATGGTGGTGGCGGTTCTAATTCCAGTTTCTAGGGTCACCCAGGCAATCAAGGCAATCAGAGTGGGAATCATCAACAGTCTGGTCAGGGAAATCAGCAACAACAATCTGGGTATCAGAGTAACCTGAAGCAGTTGAATAGTGGGCAGTACCACGTTTTCACCACGAGTTTATGCAAGCGAGACCAGAAGCTCCGTAAAAGAGCTGTAAACGCCGTTGAGCCGTCGGTTCCCCGTTCCTGCGATGGTCCGAGCAGCCCATTGTGTGGAGTCGTGCGGATCACCCGCCCCGGGTTGATAATCCGGGTCAATTGGCTTTGGTGGCGACGCCTCAGGTTGGAGGGTACAAATTCACCAAGGTACTCATGGATGGAGGCAGAAGTGTTAATATCCTTTATTATGATACTTCCCGTCGTATGGGATTAACTGACAAAAATCTTAAGCCGTCCAATACTGTTTTCCATGGAGTGGTGCCTGGTAAGTCGGCCTATCCGGTGGGAAAGATCGCTTTGGAAGTGGCCTTTGGAGATGATCATGACCCTTGGGCTGCGATGCTAACCTTTTAAGTGATCAAGATTCAGAGTCCGTATCACGCTTTGTTTGGACGACCGGCGTATGCCAAGTTCATGGCACGGCCTTGTTATGTTTATCAGCAGCTCAAAATGTCAGGTCACAAGGGGACTATCAAAGTGCATGGAAGCCGGAAGATAGCTTTGGAGTGTGAAGAAGGTGACGCTGCATATGCTGAGTCTGTCTGTGCAACAGAGGAATTGAAGTTTTATAAAGATAATGTTGACCCGGCAGATATGACATCTTTGAAGAAGCCAACTACGGAACATGATCCGGTCTTGAAGTTTAAGTCGGCGGATGACACCAAGCTAGTTGATTTCGTTCCTGGCGATTCATCCAAGCAGTTCAGCATGAGTGCTAATCTGATCCGAAATAGGAAAGCACGCTCATCGAGTTCATCCGTGAGAACCGAGACATCTTTGCATGGAAACCTTCTGACATGCCAACTCGCTGAGCACACTCTTAATATTGATCCGAAGTTTAAGCCGGTCAAGCAGTTTCTTCGTCGTTTTAACGAAGAGAGGCGTAAAGCCATTGGTGAAGAAGTGGCCCGGCTCTTGGCGGCTGGGTTCATCGTTGAAGTTTTTCATCCTGAGTGGTTGGCTAACCTGGTACTAGTACTTAAGAAGAATGGCACTTGGCGTATGTGTGTGGATTACACAGATATAAACAAGGCTTGTCCGGCTGATCCCTTTGCTCTCCCCCGTATTGATCAAATTATTGATGCTACGGCGGGTTGTGAGCGTTTGAGTTTTTTGGATGCTTATTCTGGTTACCACCAGATCAAAATGGCCGTTAAGGACCAGGAGAAGAGAGCTTTCATTACTCCGTTTGGAGCCTTCTGCTATGTGTCCATGCCTTTTGGGCTCAAGAGTGCCCAGGCGACTTACCAACGGTGTGTGCAAAATTGCCTTCATGTTCAAATTGGGCGTAATGTACATGCTTATGTGGATGACATTGTGGTGAAATCCAGAAAGACGGAAACCTTGATTGATGATTTGAAGGAGACCTTTGATAATCTCCGGGTTTATAAGATGATGCTTAACCCGGCCAAGTGCATTTTTGCTGTACCAGCTGGTAAGCTTTTGGGTTTTCTGGTTTCCAACAGAGGTATTGAAGCTAACCCGAAGAAGATCAAAGCCATTACTCCCTTGGCTAAGCCGGCATGTGTCAATGATTTTCAACGTCTGGCAGGTCGTATTGCGGCTTTAAGCCGGTTCATAAGCCGGTTGGGTGAAAAGGCTATACCGCTGTACCAGATGATGAAGAAAACAGATCACTTTGTCTAGAGTGATGCTGCTAATCAAGCATTTGAGGACTTGAAGAAACAGTTGGCTGAGCCGCCCGTTCTGGCTGCTCCCATTGATAAGGAGCCTTTGCTATTATATGTGGCTGCCAATAGCCGAGCTTTTAGTGTTGCCATTGTGGTGGAAAGCAAGGAAACAAGCAAATAATATCCGGTTCAACAGCCGGTTTACTACATCAGTGAGGTCCTTATTGAATCCAAACAGAGGTATCCACACTGGCAGAAGCTTGTGTATGGGGGTTTTATGGCTAGCCGGAAGCTTAAGCAGTATTTTCTGGGTCATCCTATCACTGTGGTTAGTTCTGCCCCCTTAGGGGATATCATTCAAAACAGAGTAGCCACAGGTCGGGTAGCCAAGTGGGCCATTGAGCTTGAACCTCATGGTTTAAAGTATGTGCCCCGTACAACCATCAAATCTCAAGCACTTTTGGGTTTTATCAATGACTGGACAGAATTGCAGATGCCTGAGGAGAAGCCGGATAACACATATTGGACTATTCACTTTGATGGGTCCAGGCAGTTGGAAGGCTCAGGGGCTGGAGTTGTATTAACTTCCCCATGAGGTGATAAATTTTCTTATGTTCTCCGGCTGATGTTCCCTTGTACTAACAATGCAGCTGAGTATGAGGCCTTGCTCCATGGTCTTCAGATGGCTAAGGAGATGAGCTTAAGCCGGGTGAGGTGTTTCGGCGACTCAGATCTGGTGGCTCAGTAAGTCTCTGGCACTTGGGATTCCAAGGATCCACTCATGGCGGCTTATCATCGAGAGGTTGATGCTATTGCGGGTCACTTTAAGGGTTATCAAGTTGAACATGTTGATCGCAGGAAAAATGAGGCGGCTAATGCTTTAAGCCGGTTAGGGTCTCAGCGTAAGCCGGTGCCACATAACACTTTCCTGGATATTCTGCATAACCCTTCTGTCAAATTACCTACACAGGAGGATCTGGCTATTCCAGACCCGGAAGCACAATTGGTGGCAGCTCTTCATGCGATTCCTGATTGGACAGTTCCATATTTGGCTTATATGACCCAGGGTGAATTACCTGTGGACGAAACTTTGGCCAGGCAGATAACCCGGCGGTCCAAGTCAATGACTATTGTTCATGGAGAGTTGCATCATCGCAGTGTCACAGGGGCTTTTCAACGTTGTGTTTCTCCAGAGGAGGGTCGTGGCGTGAAATTCATGAAGGTGATTGTGGCCATCATGTGGGCTCTAAGTCTCTTGTGGCTAAGGCTTTTTGTCATGGGTTTTATTGGCTGACGGCTCAAGCCGATGCTGAGGATCTAGTAAGTAAATGTGATGGTTGTCAAAAATTCTCCCGACGAGCTCATGTGTCGGCTCAAGAATTGCGGATGATTCCAATACTTGGCCGTTTGCATTCTGGGGGCTCGATATGGTTGGGCCTTTCAAAAGGTCCAAGGATAAAAAAACACACCTCCTGGTGGCAGTTGACAAATTTACAAAGTGGGTCGAGGCAGAGCCGGTCAGTAAATGTGACGCAACGACGGTGGTTCAATTCATCAAAAAGGTGATTTTCCGTTTTGGCTTTCCCCATAGTATCATAACTGATAATGGCACTAATTTATCAAAGGGTGCTATGAAAGAGTTTTGTCAACATGAGCATATCCAACTTGATGTATCGTCTGTGGCTCACCCCCAATCCAATGGTCAAGCTGAGAGAGCCAATCAAGAGATTTTAAGAGGCATCAAGCCCTGGCTTATGGTTCCTCTACAGAGGATGCCGGGTTGTTGGGTGGAGGAGCTACCTTCCGTGTTATGGAGTATAAATACTACCTCCAACAGATCTACGGGTTACACGCCCTTCTTCATGGTTTACGGAGCAAAGGCGGTTCTCCCTAGTGACATCCGTCATGACTCGCCCCGTGTGGTGGCTTATGTTGAAGCTGATAATGAAAGAACACGTCGGGATGCACTTGACTTATTGGATGAGGAGCGTGACCTTGCAGCGGCTCGTTCGGTGATTTACGAGCAAGAGCTGCACCGTTATCACAGCCGCCGGGTTAAAACCAGAACTTTTCAAGAAGGCGACCTGGTGCTCCGGCTTATCCCGGATCAAACTGATATGCACAAGTTATCCCCACCTAGGGAAGGACCCTTTGTGGTCAGCAAAGATTTGAACAACAGATCGTACTACCTTATCGACATTCGAGACCACAAGGACTCACGTAAGTCGGAGGAGGAGACCTGCCGGCCGTGGAATATTGCTCATCTTCGGCCTTACTACACTTGAGCTGCCGGCTCCTACAATGTACATATCTTGACAATGTATATATTATGATTCTAATAAAGATGGCACCCCTGCTAATACAGGGCCTCTATTTGTTTCATCTCAAATAATAACGACTCTTTTTTCACAATTATGGTCACTTGGGGGCTTCCTGCTCATATTTGAAGCATAGCTGTGAATATCCCTCTTGATCGGCGCAATGCCACAATTATGGTCACTTGGGGGCTTCCTGCTCATATTTGAAGCATAGCTATGAATATCCCTCTTGATCGGCGCAATGCCACAATTATGGTCACTTGGGGGCTTCCTGCTCATATTTGAAGCATAGCTTCGAATATCCCTCTTGATCGGCTCAATGCCGCACTTATGACCGCAAACCACTTGGGGGCTTCCTGCTCATATTTGAAGCATAGCTGTAAATATCCCTCTTGGTCCTGCTCATACGCCGTGAAAGCCTCGGAGCATTAGGCTTGGCGGCTTATGAAAGCCTCGTTTTCTCGCTTTGATTCGTTTTTTGAACATTTTTGGGTTTATCTTGACATATGATTTAACAATGATTCAGGCCATGTAGCCTCAATTATTACAGCTCAAATCTGAGTATATCCGTGGTTTCTGATAACCCGGCCTGCCTTTTGAAAATAAGTTGCCAGGATATGGTGATATTACATACTTGGAAGTATCGTCTCCAAAGTTTTGGGTTATCACCCTTACTGCATTGGTATGGTAAGCTGGCAGTTTAATCACATATCACACGTATGATATTATTGATTATATTTAATTATGGTTAAATCGACCCTCGTTATGCACTGTTTTAGTCACTAGTGGTTTTATATGGGGTAATATGACCCGTCCCGCGGTAAACCGCCAGGGCACACGTGATCTATTTCTGTGCAGGGTAATGATTAATCTCATCTACATAAATTGACATCATCATAAGCACAAAGTGGTAGCTTTTCAAATGGCGGATCAAACAATGTTGTGCCAAACAAAAACATGCACGATGGCACGACAGATTAAAGTTTCACTAACCTATTACATGACTCAGTGAGCCGAAAAGATCAAGTGTTTTCAAATGATCAAATATATAAACCGCCTGGCGGATCACTCTTCTTGGCCTTGATGACTTGAGGCTTGTGGATCATCTCTCTCTGGTTCTTCATTGTAACGCCCCGAGACCGACGCTCCAGATGTCTTCCTTGTTTTGCATGCCAGCTATGTTATTTATTTGTTTGTTGCATTTCATCATCGCATCATGTGCATTGCATCCGCATTTGTTTTTTGAACTTGCATCCGCTCGTAGTTGCTGCTTCTTCCGTTTCTCGGTTGATCTTCTCTCTGATTAACCGGACCGCTCTCTTCTCTCTCTCTCTTTTCTGAGCTCATCAAACCCCTTGCCTTCGTTGACCGTTCCGAGACCAACCGGGTTTTTCGAGTCCTCCTCGTCTGGCCGCTTAATCTTTCTCCACAGTGCATAGACCCCTCGCGTGCGCGTCCGAAACTAACCCGAACCCGACCCGCTCAGTCATCACCATTGGGTCCGGATCATCACCAAACATCTATAAAACATCACCGTTTTCTTTGTTGGACTCTCCTAGCTTATTTTTCTTGACCGTCCGATTACGATCGTAGGACCGAGTTAACCCCTACCCTAATCCCCTACCTATATAATCTGCCTAACCCTAAATTCTAGGGAATTGTCCCATCCACCAAATCCCCTCACCCGCCGCCAGCCATTCACCCACTCGCCTCCCACCTTGGGATCCTCCCAGATCCATCCCGGGCAAACCACCATCTCCCCTCGATCCAACCAGCAGCTCCTCCCCATGCCAGCGCCTACCTCCTCGTCCCCGTGCCCACAGCCGCGGAGCAGAAGCCATCGCGCCCGAGGCCAAGCCCCTCGAGCAGGAGGGCTTCTCCTGCCTGAGCCCTGCCTCGTTCCCCATCGTCCTCGCCCGTCATCACGTCACCAGCGTCCAAACCACCGGAGCTCGCCGCTGCTGGGAATCACCTTCTTTCGCCGGAGATCGCGTCCTTGTCCTGGATCCAGTCAGTTCTGCCGTCCCACAGCGCGCCCTTCTCCTTCCTTCGGTCTCCTCCTCCAAAACATCTCATCCCCTCTCTCAGTTCTCTTTGTAGCGCTGCAGCCTTCTGCCTGTGCGTCGTGCGCGAGAACCGACAATGCTCCAGCGCCATGGCCATCCCGAGCTCAGCCCGCGCAGCTCGGAGACTCCAAGCCCCCTCGTTCCAGCAGTCCAGGAGGATGCCGCCGTGCCCGTGCTGCATCCCATGAACCCGCCGGCGACCCCGACCTTCAGGCTACCCCGACGCGCCCGATGCCTCCTCGACCCCCCTGCGAGCCCCGACGCCACCTCATCCTGCCTCTACCGGCGACCAGCAGGTCATGTCGCCGTGCCTCTTCCTTCCCCGTCCCTGTCGCCCTCTCTTGTTCTCCATTTTTTTACTGTGCCTCCAGTCTCAAGCTCTCTCTATTTCCCAGCACAGGAGCTCGTCGCCGTCATCCTCGCCTGCAGCTGCCTCGCGCCTACTGCCTCCCCTGCCGCGCCTCCGTTGACCCTGCATTGCGCCTTCCTCCTGGATGCGCTGCGCCGCCTGCTGCCGCGCCAAGACGCCGCCGCTGCTCTGCTTCCTGACGAGGAGAGGACGAGGCGCCCGTTCGCCCGTGCCTCGCGTTGACCGCGCCTTCGCCAAGTCCAGCGCCAGCTTGTGCCTGGGCCACCTCCCCTTCGCCCGTTGACCAGAGCCCAGCTCCTCTCCTTCAACTGGGCCAGGCCCGCTGGTGAGCCTCCAGCGCCCACGCTCCTATCGGGCCAGCCAGATTCGGCCCGCATCGTTTTTTTCCAGTTCTGAACGTTTTAGCATTTTATCCAGAGTTGGCAGAATTGTAGAAAAACCCTCTTTGTCATGCATATAATAACTTAATAACCATGCATCATTTGTAAAAACATTATATACGAAAAATGCTTAGAATTTTATCTAGTTTCATAATATGCAACTTTCATCCATGTTTAAAATGTTTAAATTGTTGTTTGATTAAATTTGCTCAAATGCCATGTTAAAATGAGTTATTTCATAACTAAATAACCGTAGCTCGGATTTAAATAAACTTTATATGTAAATGGGGTAGAAAAATGCCTAGTTTAACATGTTGCACTTTATTTTCCTGTTTAACAACAATAAAATATGGTTTTAGGCAGAACAGTACCAAATCTAAAATATGGACATGAGGATTTTCCGGAATTGTTGTTTGTTATTTCCGGCCTCAATTAAACTTGCCTAGATAGGTAGTTTTCATATGCTTCACCTCTTGCCATGTTTAATAACATTTAATATTGTTGGGTACATAACCGAGAGAGAACTAAATATTTGATGTGGTGTTTCGTCAATATGCAAGTCGTTGCATATTGAGCCCCACTTAATTTGTAGTGTTGTTTGTTGCACTTTGCCATGCCATGCCTCTTTAAACCGGACATGCATCATACTTGATTGTGCACCGTGCCATGCTTATGTGTTGGTTGTTTACTATGTTGTTTGTTTCTTTCTGGGTTGCTTCTCTTGTTAGCTTCGGTTTCGTTCCGGAGTTGTGAGGATTCGTTCGACTACGTCCGTTTGTCTTCTTCATGGACTCGTTCTTCTTCCTTGCGGGATCTCAGGCAAGATGACCATACCCTCGAAATCACTTCTATCTTTGCTTGCTAGTTGTTCGCTCTATTGCTATGCCGCGCTACCTACCACTTGCTATATCATGCCTCCCATATTGCCATGTCAAGCCTCTAACCCACTTTTCCCAGCAAACCGTTGTTTGGCTATGTTACCGCTTTTACTCAGCCCCTCTTATAGCGTTGCTAGTTGCAGGTGAAGTTGAAGCTGGTTCCATGTTGGAACATGGATATGTTGGGATATCACAATATATCTTACTTTAATTAATGCATCTATATACTTGGTAAAGGGTGGAAGGCTCGGCCTTATGCCTGGTGTTTTGTTCCACTCTTGTCGCCCTAGTTTCCGTCATACCGGTGTTATGTTCCTTGTTTTGCGTTCCTTACGCGGTTGGTTGATTTATGGGACCCCCTTGATAGTTCGCTTTGAATAAAACTCCTCCAGCAAGGCCCAACCTTGGTTTTACCATTTGCCTACCTAAGCCTTTTCCCTTGGGTTCTGCAGACTCAAGGGTCATCTTTATTTTAAACCCCTGGGCCAGTGCTCCTCTGAGTGTTGGTCCAACCCGTCAGTCACCGGTGGCCACCAGGGGCAACTCTGGGCTCGCCTATCGGAAGCTTGGACAATCCGGTGTGCCCTGAGAACGAGATATGTGCAACTCCTATCGAGATTTGTCGGCACATTCGGGCGGCTTTGCTGGTCTTGTTTTACCATTGTCGAAATGTCTTGTAAACCGGGATTCCGAGACTGATCGGGTCTTCCCAGGAGAAGGAATATCCTTCGTTGACCGTGAGAGCTTATAATGGGCTAAGTTGGGACACCCCTGCAGGGTATAAACTTTCGGGAGCCGTGCCCGCGGTTATGTGGTAGATGGGAATTTGTTAATATCCGGTTGTAGAGAACTTGACACTTGACTTATTAAAATACATCAACCGTGTGTGTAGCCGTGATGGTCTCTTTTCGGCGGAGTCCGGGAAGTGAACACGGTTCTTGTGTTATGTTTGACGTAAGTAGGAGTTCAGGATCACTTCTTGATCATTACTAGTTGACGACCGTTCCGTTGCTTCTCTTCTCGCTCTTATTTGTGTATGTTAGCCACCATATATGCTTATTGCTTGCTGCAGCTCCACCTCACTACCTTCTCCTACCCATAAGCTTAAATAGTCTTGATCTCGCGGGTGTGAGATTGCTGAGTCCTCATGACTCACAGATACTTCCAAAACAGTTGCAGGTGCCGACGATACCAGTGCAGATGACGCAACCGAGCTCAAGTGGGAGTTCGACGAGGACCTTGGTCATTACTATGTTTCGTTTCCTGATGATCAGTAGTGGAGCCCAGTTGGGACGATCGGGGCTCTAGCAATTGGGGTTGTCTTCTTTTATTTTGGTTCCGTAGTCGGACCTATGTGTGTACTCTGAATGATGTATGAATTTACTTATGTATTGTGTGAAGTGGCGATTGTAAGCCAACTCTTTATCCCATTCTTGTTCATTACATGGGATTGTGTGAAGATGACCCTTCTTGCGACAAAACCACAATGCGGTTATGCCTCTAAGTCGTGCCTCGACACGTGGGAGATATAGCCGCATCGTGGGTGTTACAAGTTGGTAATCAGAGCCATACCCGACTTAGGAGCCCCCTGCTTGATCGAATCGCTGGCGTTGTTGAGTCTAGAACAAAAATGTTTTGAGTCTTAGGATTATATATATCGGAGAGTAGGATTCTTTTACTCCTCAGTCCCTTCGTCGCTCTGGTGAGGCCTCCTAACGTAGAAGTTTTGACTCTTCTCTCCTCAAATTTCACTAAAAAATATTTTAGGATCACGCGGGTATCTTAGAATTGTTCCGATGGTTTTGTGACGAGAACATTGTTCTTGGTGCCTCCTGACATTTAGGGGTTGTGGCAGTGTCCCAGGGAGTTGAGCTCCGAGGTGTTGTCGTCACAATTTTATCGTTGCAGTTCTGGAATACCTGAGTTTCACCGACATCGAAAATCTCTTTTATGCAGTTGTTGGTGAGATCACCTCGATGCCACCCAGTACTAGGGCGGGAGTTCGGGAGTATTGCCATAACTCGTATAACGGATGCTTTTCGAAGGTTGAGGTACACGATTTCCGAAGGTTTCTTGGTTATGTGTTGAAGGATGGATACAGCTGGATCTAGGTATTGTTAGTTTGGGTGAGATATATTGTGTCCCTTGTATCCCCAACACCTGATTGCATAACCAGAAAGTTTCGGGAGTTTATAAGTGGGAATTCAAGTAGCTCCTAGGATATCTTTCCGACAGATGCATGATATGAGATTGGGGTTCGACGTCTAGTGGTCCGCCTTTCCACGGTTGGTTTTACAGTGGTCTCGTAGTGTGTTAAAGAGTCCTTGGCTATGCCGACTCGGGGACGCTTCGTATGTCATGTGCACTGCCTTGTACATGATGGTGCTATACGATCGAGCCCGTGTGGGCCCCACCACGAAAACTTCGGACGAAATCTCTATCATATGTTTGTTCCGGCTTATTCTGCAAGCCAATCCTTTGTTTTGTTTTAATTTGTGGTATTCGAGTTGCTTCGGTCTCAAGTGTTGATTCCCTACCTTATTCTAGGTGGTGTTCTCATATTTCTATGGGGATACTAATCCTTCTTGACCATCGAGATTGCCATCTTAATTCTATTTCCAACCGGTGCGTTTCTCTTCGAGATGATCCCATCATTCTTCCCATCCAGAAGATCAATTATAAGTTTTCTCAACGGTGTTTATTCCATATGCCCAAAGTTGCCTTTGTTTTTCCCGCCCTCCCACCCTTTTCTTCAAGGACTCAGATTTCTCAATCATGTATCCTTTTATTGATGGGAAGCCTCTCCATCCTTTTCCGTCAATGTTCTTATCCGGTGATTCTCAGGAAGATGTTCTTCAAGTTTATCATTCTTCATTCTTTTTCTTCTCCGGTGGACTCAAGTCAAGCTTTCAGTGTTGATCGTATTCTTTTCCTCGTTTCAAATGCTTTCTCATGTCGGTGCATCTCTTAATCATCCACCTCTTGCTATTCATGTTATCTGGAGTGCTGAAGATATCTCAGAAGATTCGCATTTCTATTCCCAATCCGTTCAAGCTATCTCGAGGTTGTTATCTATTTTGAGCCATTTAATTCAACCGGCGCAATCTTTCTTTTAATCATTCAACGGTGTATCTTTTGAGTGGGCCCTAACCCACAGGTATTTTCCTAGGATCTTAACTGACTCTTCTAATTTTCCCGGAGCTTCTAAAATTCTTTTCAAAGTTTGACGTAAGAATGAATTTTCATCAGTCATATGTCTTTCTCAAAGATCTTTCAAATTCTTTCATCGTTGGTTCATCATTTCTATTATCCATCGTTCCGGAGTGTCTCAATAATTTATGGTGGTGTTTCTTGTCTTCATTCTCAACATTTGAAGACCGAAGAAGAGTTTCCCTTAAATTTGGTCCATTCTCTTGAAGATTCATGGTTCTAGCTTGATGCCATCCTCTCATAATTGTTTTCGATTGTGAGAATTCTTTTCACCCATCCAGAGCAATTCATGAGTATTTTCAGTTTGATTCTCCGAAGGCCATCATTTCAGAAGATTTATTTGTTCTCAACATTCAGCTCTCGTTCTCCAAATCTTATCGGTGCATCATTCAAGTATTCTCTAATCAATTCATGATCTCTTCGTTTCACTTGTATCTAAATTATGTCTAGTATCTTCTTTCGTTTTCCAATTCTTCCTGGTGAATTGTGCCCTTGCTACTTTCATTTTCAGTTCTTACGATAGTTTGTTTAAGATTCCTCTTTGTTTGGCATCGTATCAATTCATTTGTTCTCTCATAATCCTACCGGTGGTTCATTGAAGACCTTCCCAAGTTTGCGCCATATCTATCTTAATCCTTTCTACGAAAATAAGTAGTATGCCAAATCCGTTGCTTGTCATCAATTTATATTGGTGAAGGATATGCATAACATAATTCTTGTTCTTGTTTCATCCAAGTGTTTAGTTCTTTCAACCGGAGTTTGTTCGTGATATCAATATCTCAGTTATATGTTGTCCATCTTTTCTTTCCGGAGTTCCAAATTTTCCGCATTATCTCGTCGCGAAGCTCCATCTAAATCATCGCAAGGCTTCACCTAGTGTTCTCAACTTCTCTTTCTTTTTATCATCCTTTTATTACCGGAGTTCTCACGAAGGCTCAACATGGTGGTTCGTCAAGGTTTCCTTTCATTCTTCAATTGTTCTTCAAGATTTCTCTCGGAGTTAAGATCCGCCAACCTATACTCCAAAATAAACATGGTGTTCAACACATGTTCTGTTTTTAGGAGTTCAAGCATTCTTCATCTTGCATTCTAAAGTGCAATTCGTTCTACCTTATCTTTTGAGATGGTGTTATGTCATTCTTGATAATTTTCCCTTCGCGTTTCATGATTCACAAGTTTTCAAGAGTGACATATTTAAATCCATCATTTTCTGTTCGTTCAAGAGATCTTTTCAACCAATCAATCTTTTTGTTGGAGTTATATTGGGTTATATTTCACCTACAGCCTTCCCTAAGGAATGTAGCTATTTGTGGTGCTTATCTATGATCCAATTTTCTCCTTCTCATCTCGGTGAAGAAGTTTTTCATCTCATTGGTGCTCTCAATCAAATCAATGGTTTCCATTAGTGGCCGGCTATCACCTCATAGTCTTGAGATGTTTTTCCATAAGTCCACTACAAGCTTACTCGTTTCGTTGTTGGTTTTCCATCAACTCCATTATAACCTTCTTGGAAGGGTGTTTTCCAAGCTTAATTCCGGCAGAAGTTGGCATTTTCTTCTCCATTCTGTTATTCCAATGATCTATCTTCTATTCTTTTTTCCGGAGGCATTGTGATGTTGCTCTCTTCACTCATCATCTCGATTTGTGAGGATCGTGTTCTTTTCATGCTAACCATTTAACCGGAGTGTTGTGTCATCTCCTCAATTTCTTTTCATCTTATCAAGTTTTCCTTCTCGTTTTCAATAGTTCCGGAGGCAGAGTGTTGTTGATTTCATCAAGTATCATCCCATCTTCTCAAGTTCATGTTAATTCCTTCCATTTTCTATCGGAGTGCTGTCCAAATTATATCATTCTTATTCCTTCTTTATCTTGTTTTAACCGGAGTGTTGTGTCTATCATTCCTCTTTTAACCGAAGTCTCATCCAAGTGCTTTCATTTTGCCAAGTTCAAATTCTATTCTTTTCATTTCCAACCGGAGCGTTATCGTAATTGATCATTATCGTTCCTTTTACATCTCGTTTCAACCGGAGTGCTAGCATGTGCTTCTCGTCCATTGTTCTCTTCATTCATAGCCTTGCAAACTACAAAGTTCACATGGTGTTCCTTGTTTCTCTTTTCTACCGGAGTCTTCTCAATTTTGTTCAACTCTGTCGTATTCTTCTTTCAAGTTTTCAACCTCTCAAGGTTCGTGGTTTCACTAGTTTGTCAAAGAAGCAATTTTGTTTTACCTCTTCCCCTTCCGTTTTTCTCCGGTGCCATCCTAGATCTTGGTACAAGATCCTCTTGTAGTGGTGGAGTGTTGTAACGCCCCGAGACCGACGCTCCTGGTGTCTTCCTTGTTTTGCGTGCCAGCTGTGTTATTTATTTGTTTGTTGCAGTTCATCATCGCATCATGTGCATTGCATCCGCATTTGTTTTTTTAAACTTGCATCCGCTCGTAGTTGCCGCTTCTTCCGTTTCTCGGTTGACCTTCTCTCTGATCAACCGGACCGCTCTCTTCTCTCTCTTTTCTGAGCTCATCAAACCCCTTGCCTTCGTTGACCGTTCCGAGACCAACCGGGTTTTTTGAGTCCCTCTAGTCTGGCCGCTTAATCTTTCTCCACAGTGCATAGACCCCTCGCGTGCGCGTCCGAAACTAACCCGAACCCGACCCGCTCAGTCATCACCATTGGGTCCGGATCATCATCAAACATCTATAAAACATCACCGTTTTCTTTGTTGGACTCTCCTAGCTTATTTTTCTTGACCGTCCGATTACGATCGTAGGACCGAGTTAACCCCTACCCTAATCCCCTACCTATATAATCTGCCTAACCCTAAATTCTAGGGACTTGTCCCATCCACCAAATCCCCTCACCCGCCGCCAGCCATTCACCCACTCGCCTCCCACCTTGGGATCCTCCCAGATCCATCCCGGGCAAACCACCATCTCCCCTCGATCCAACCAGCAGCTCCTCCCCATGCCAGCGCCTACCTTCTCGTCCCCGTGCCCACAGCCGCGGAGCAGAAGCCATCGCGCCCGAGGCCAAGCCCCTCGAGCAGGAGGGCTTCTCCTGCCCGAGCCCTGTCTCGTTCCCCATCGTCCTCGCCCGTCGTCACGTCACCGGCGTCCAAACCACCGGAGCTCGCCGCTGCTGGGAATCACCTTCTTTCGCCGGAGATCGCGTCCTTGTCCTAGATCCGGTCAGTTCTGTCGTCCCACAGCGCGCCCTTCTCCTTCCTTCGGTCTCCTCCTCCACTCACATCTCATCCCCTCTCTCAGTTCTCTTTGTAGTGCTGCAGCCTTCTGCCTGTGCGTCGTGCGCGAGAACCGACAAGGCTCCAGTGCCATGGCTATCCCGAGCTCGGCCCGCGCAGCTCGGAGACTCCAAGCCCCCTCGTTCCAGCAGTCCAGGAGGATGCCGCCGTGCCCGTGCTGCATCCCGCGAACCCGCCGGCGACCCCGACCTTCAGGCTACCCCGACGCGCCCGATGCCTCCTCCTCGACCCCCCTGCGAGCCCCGACGCCACCTCATCCTGCCACTACCGGCGACCAGCAGGTCATGTCGCCGTGCCTCTTCCTTCCCCGTCCCCGTCGCCCTCTCTTGTTCTCCATTTTTTACTCTGCCTCCAGTCTCAAGCTCTCTCTGTTTCCCAGCACAGGAGCTCGTCGCCGTCATCCTCGCATGCAGCTGCCTCGCGCCTACTGCCTCCCCTGCCGCGCCTCCGTTGACCCTGCATCGCGCCTTCCTCCTGGATGCGCTGCGCCGCCTGCAGCCGTGCCAAGACGCCGCCGCTGCTCTGCTTCCTGACGAGCAGAGGACGAGGCGCCCGTTCGCCCGCGCCTCGCGTTGATCGCGCCTTCGCCAAGTCCAGCAACAGCTTGTGCCTGGGCCACCTCCCCTTCGCCCGTTGACCAGAGCCCAGCTCCTCTCCTTCAACTGGGCCAGGCCCGCTGGTGAGCCTCCAGCGCCCACGCTCCTATCGGGCCAGCCAGATTCGGCCCACATCATTTTTTCCAGTTCTGAACGTTTTCGCATTTTATCCAGAGTTGGAAGAATTGTAGAAAAACCCTCTTTGTCATGCATATAATAACTTAATAACCATGCATCATTTGTAAAAAAAATTATATACGAAAAATGCTTAGAATTTTATCTAGTTTCATAATATGCAACTTTTATCCATGTTTAAAATGTTTAAATTGTTGTTTGATTAAATTTGCTCAAATGCCATGTTAAAATGAGTTATTTCATAACTAAATAACCGTAGCTCGGATTTAAATAAACTTTATATGTAAATGGGGTAGAAAAATGCCTAGTTTAACATGTTGCGCTTTATTTTCCTGTTTAACAACAATAAAATATGGTTTTAGGCAAGACAGTACCAAATCTAAAATATGGACATGAGGATTTTCCGGAATTGCTGTTTGTTATTTCCGGCCTCATTTAAACTTGCCTAGATAGGTAGTTTTCATATGCTTCACCTCTTGCCATGTTTAATAACATTTAATATTGTTGGGTACATAACCGAGAGAGAACTAAATATTTGATGTGGTGTTTCGTCAATATGCAAGTCGTTGCATATTGAGCTCCACTTAATTTGTAGTGTTGTTTGTTGCACTTTGCCATGCCATGCCTCTTTAAACCGGACATGCATCATACTTGATTGTGCACCATGCCATGCTTATGTGTTTGTTGTTTACTATGTTGTTTGTTTCTTTCCGGGTTGCTTCTCTCGTTAGCTTCGGTTTCGTTCCGAAGTTGTGAGGATTCATTCGACTACGTCTGTTTGTCTTCTTCATGGACTCGTTCTTCTTCCTTGCGGGATCTCAGGCAAGATGACCATACCCTCGAAATCACTTCTATCTTTGCTTGCTAGTTGTTCGCTCTATTGCTATGCCGCGCTACCTACCACTTGCTATATCATGCCTCCCATATTGCCATGTCAAGCCTCTAACCCACTTTTCCCAGCAAACCGTTGTTTGGCTATCTTACCGCTTTTTCTCAGCCCCTCTTATAGCGTTGCCAGTTGCAGGTGAAGTTGAAGCTGGTTCCATGTTGGAACATGGATATGTTGGGATATCACAATATATTTTACTTTAATTAATGCATCTATATACTTGGTAAAGGGTGGAAGGCTCGGCCTTATGCATGGTGTTTTGTTCCACTCTTGCCGCCCTAGTTTCCGTCATACCCGGTGTTATGTTCCTTGATTTTGCGTTCCTTACGCAGTTGGGTGATTTATGGGACCCCCTTGACAGTTCGCTTTGAATAAAACTCCTCCAGCAAGGCCCAACCTTGGTTTTACCATTTGCCTACCTAAGCCTTTTCCCTTGGGTTCTGCAGACTCAAGGGTCATCTTTATTTTAAACCCCCGGGCCAGTGCTCCTCTGAGTGTTGGTCCAACCCGTCAGTCGCCGGTGGCCACCAGGGGCAACTCTGGGCTCGCCTATCGGAAGCTTGGACAATCCGGTGTGCCCTGAGAACAAGATATGTGCAGCTCCTATCGGGATTTGTCGGCACATTTGGGCCGCTTTGCTGGTCTTGTTTTACCATTGTCAAAATGTCTTGTAAACCGGGATTCCGAGACTGATCGGCTCTTCCCGGGAGAAGGAATATCCTTCGTTGACCGTGAGAGCTTATAATGGGCTAAGTTGGGACACCCCTGCAGGGTATAATCTTTCGAGAGCCGTGCCCGCGGTTATGTGGCAGATGGGAATTTGTTAATATCCGGTTGTAGAGAACTTGACACTTGACTTATTAAAATACATCAACCGTGTGTGTAGCCGGGATGGTCTCTTTTCGGCGGAGTCCGGGAAGTGAACACGGTTCTTGTGTTATGTTTGACGTAAGTAGGAGTTCAGGATCACTTCTTGATCATTACTAGTTGACGACCGTTCCGTTTCTTCTCTTCTCGCTCTTATTTGCGTATGTTAGCCACCATATATGCTTATTGCTTGTTGCAGCTCCACCTCACTACCTTCTCCTACCCATAAGCTTAAATAGTCTTGATCTCGCGGGTGTGAGATTGCTGAGTCCTCGTGACTCACAGATACTTCCAAAACAGTTGCAGGTGCCGACGATACCAGTGTAGATGACGCAACCGAGCTCAAGTGGGAGTTCGACGAGGACCTTGGTCGTTACTATGTTTCGTTTCCTGATGATCAGTAGTGGAGCCCAGTTGGGACGATCGGGGATCTAGCAATTGGGGTTGTCTTCTTTTATTTTGGTTCCGTAGTCGGACCTATGTGTGTACTCTGAATGATGTATGAATTTATTTATGTATTGTGTGAAGTGGCGATTGTAAGCCAACTCTTTATCCCATTCTTGTTCATTAGATGGGATTGAGTGAAGATGACCCTTCTTGCGACAAACCACAATGCGGTTATGCCTCTAAGTCGTGCCTCGGCACGTGGGAGATATAGCCGCATCATGGGTGTTACGTTCATCCTCCTCCGCCGTCTGGAAATTTGGTGATGACCAATCGATGCCACACAAGGCTTGAAATTCTGCTTCATCATCTATAAGTTCGGACGGTTCAACTTCAGGGGCGAAAGTATGCTTTTGGATTGGGGGGATTAAATCCATCACTTTATAAGCCGGCGTGGGCATCTTCTGATTCTCCATGTTGTAAGCCGGGTGGTATTTTGACAGATCCGTTTCATTTGCAATCAGACTGGCCAGAGGACATATTCCTTTCACACAGGCAGCAAAGTCCTTTTGATCAAATGAAGTGTCGTCTTCTTTCAAGCTTGGATATCCAGTAGCTACCTCAGCCGGGTCTAGCTCTGGTAACCATGCCTTGGCCCGGCTTAAAGCTGTCACGGCGCCGGCTCTTGCAGATGACCGCTTCATCTCATCAATCCTAGCAGGCGGGACAAAGAGTTTTTTCAAGACATCAGTCAAGAGAGTAGGTGCTTGGTTAGTCGGAGAAATCGTGGCCAGCACGCGCTGAGTTCTAGTATATAGCTGTTCAACAAGTGTATAAATAGCCTTGAGCTTCACAAGCATTTCCTGGCTAAGATTGCTGCTCCTGGGACCTGCGTAATAATTATGGATTGGTTAGAGGCGATTTATACCATCAAGGAAGAGATTCAATTTTGATGTTGACAAGGTGACTCACCAAAGATAGCAGAAACCATCTGGGATACACGGTGCTTTTAGCCGGTAAGCTCAGTGGTCACCTCTTGAAGAGCCGCCTCCGCTTTTTCAGCCCGCTGCGTCAGAGCAGCCTTTTCTTCAGCCCAGGCATTTCTTTCAGCCTCAAAGCTGGTCTTCAGCTTTTCCGTTTCAGCCACGCTAAATTGGAATTTTGACTCAGCTTTCCGGGTCTCAGATTCTTGATTCTCCAGTCGAGTCTTTGCATCTGCCAATTGTGATTGAAGTTCAGAAGTGGCATCCTGTACAAGCACAGAGTTGCAAACAAATTCATATCCGGGTTACAGGAATATAAGTCCGAAGCATCTTGCAAGCAAGAGTACTTGGCACTTGGGGGCTAATGCCTGCCGAAAAATTCTTCATACAGCGGCTTATGTGAATAAGTCCCAAGCACTTTCCAAGCAAGAGTATTGGGCACTTGGGGGCTAATGCATATTGCTTGCGTCTCCTTACTACTTTATCATGACCCGGTTGTGCTGTAAAGAATCACAGCCGGTTCATGGGGGGCTACACAAGTGTGTTTTCTTTTATGAACAATGGTGAACAGGACCAACTCATTCATGTTGATTAAACCGGCCCTTGGGGACTACGGATGCAATGTTAATTGTTTAAAATCCGGTTTAACTCTAAATGTGAAAACCGGCCTTGCAAGGATTCTACCAAAGATGCTCATGGTTATCTTAAAGTCTACAGCATATTCAATCTTCTCATGCCCAGTAGACTTGGGGGCTGGCAGGATGTACATAACTTATTTAAGCAGGAATTCATACCTCATATCTTTTATGCATTTGCTTCACCATATCGATTTCAAGATCACGGCTGGTGTGTACTTGGTTGAGGTAGCCAGAGAGTACTTCACTACTTCTCAATTGAGAATAGTGGGCGACATCAAATCTAACTTTCCACTTTTCAATGAACTCCTATTTAGCGGAGTGCTTAGCCGAGACAGTTGGATTTCCCGGTTCTTTAAAGCCGGTGCCAGTGATCATGACATCTTCACTATGCTCTTCTGACGGCTTAAGTGGATTTGATGATTCGGTGTTCACAGGATTGGCATTGGTGTGGTCATGGGAGAGATCAAGAATTTCCGGCGGAGCATCATGTGCAGGTTCTTCTGGTTGTTTTTCAGAAGCGTCTGATGCTAGGACTTGCTAGTCCGGTTCAACGACTTTAGGATCTTTAGCCGGATTAGTCACCTTTGCCTTCTTACTAGGATTGGCTTGTCCTCTGTATGGGTTATGACAAGTCAGTACAAGTATAAGAGCATAAGGAGGGAGAGAATAAAAAAGTAATTGTTGTTACCAAGGGGCAGTTTTGAAAGCCGACAGCTGGGTCTATGATGAGTCGCCGGAGGAAGAGCGAGAAGCCTCTTGGTATTTTGAATCAGAAGAATTAAGCGGCTGGCGAATCAGACCCGCCAGCGAGTAAAAAGAGTTTAAGTTCGGAAGGACCTCGTTTCGGCATTTCCGCGGAACTGGAGTATTTGGTAAGCCGGAGGATAATTCTTCACCTCCGCTGGTCCGAGTCTGTCCCCGGTTCTCATGCTGCTGTTGCTTCAAAAGAAAGTGAGGATCCAAATGAGCTAAGGGGTGTGAAAAGCTTACTTTCCGGGTTACTCGTCGAATTTTCTGTCTTGAAAAAGGTGCTGAGCCGGAGGAAATAATCGTTACCTCTTCTTCAACTACTTGGCTGGCCCCCGTGTCATCCTGATAATAATCAGTGTCAATAAGGTAATTGAAAAACGAGCCAAGGAAGTCAAGGGCTACCTCCGACTCAGAGCTGTCATTCAGTTCAAACATCTCGGAAGCACTTGATTTCTTCTTAGTTTTCTTGGCGGCTTTCTTGGCAGCCCTGGCCTTTTTGGCAGCTTCATGGTCATATGTCTTTTTCCAAAAATTTGATTCAGCCTATGAAAATCATCAAAGATTGAGTTAATAGAACATTTGAATGATGAGGTAAAAGCAAAGGATTTAGAGACTCACATCCGGTGGCGGGTTAAGCTTGCAGAAAGGGTTCAGACGCACTTTGCTGCAGTCTTTCCGGATCTTCATTCAGAAGGGTCTTTGTCATTTCATTGATGGCCTCATTAGTAAAACGCACGGAACTGTGGCGTAGTGGATCCTTTATACCACCCGCGTAAGTACACATTAAGCCGGGCCGACGGCTCAAGGGTATGATCCACCAAGAAACCCAGCACCGAACCACGTCAATGCCAGTTAACCCATTTCCCAGCAGAGCCTTGACTTTGAAATGATGGGGGCAAGTTTTGCATGTTCAGCAGTGGTAAGCTTTTCGGGAAGATGATGCTTTGGGTCAAGACGCTGGACACGATAACCCGGCAGTGGATTCTCATCAGCCGGAGAGGTATCTTTGCAGTAAAACCATGTCTGGTTCCAATCCTTTGGGTGACTCGGCAGGCAAGCATAAGGGAAGATGGCATCTCTTCTTCGTTGAATTGAGATTCCACCAAGTTCCAAGCTGGACCCGTTCGTAAACTCGTTTTGCCGGTTCAAATAAAAATATTCCCTAAAGAGTTCAACACTGGGTTCCTCTTGAAGGTATACTTCGCAGAAAACTTGAAATTTGCAAATGTTTGACACGGAATTGGGTCCGATGTCTTGAGGATGGAGTTGAAAGAAATGCAGAATGTCTCAGAAATTTTTTGATCCGGGCGGTGAGAAGCCCCGGTCATGTGATCATTAAAACGATGACTTCACTATCCTTTGGGTGAGGTCTTTCTTCACTTGGTTTGGGGGCACGCCAGTGCATGATATCTTTTGCTGGTAAATACCCGATTTTGACAAAATCTTTGAGTGTGTTCTCAGTGACAATGGAGGGAACCCAATTACATGACATGACTGTCTTTGGCGGCATTGTGAGGAAAGAAACCTAAAAGAAAGAAAATTTCTGCCGGTTTAAGATGATTTAGTAAGCCGGAAGTAAAACGTTCAGTATATATTCAGGGTGGCAGCTTAAATGGGGCCTAATGACATATGGCTAGTAATAACCGGTGATGTAAGCCGCCATGACCAGATTGGTATCTATCAAGAGCAAAATCTGCTAAGTGTTGAAGCAAACAGGTTTCACAGATTGATGCTAGGATTGCGGATCTGCGACCCTTTGGATAATGGAAAATATTATTGACCTAAATTACAGTGCTCGAGCAGTTCGTATGTTCAAATTGGTTTTTTCTCACGCAAAGGGGATGATCTAATAACAATAATAAGTGTCACGGCTACCGCCGTGCAGGAGAAGTGCTAAGTTTGGATCAAAGTTACAAGCTATAGCGAAGAACAAGGATGAACTCTGAAGAACTTCGAGAAACCCTAATGGAGATCTATAGCAGAGAAAGGAGAGGCACTTACTGGGTCCACCGAGCAATGGAGGGGCGCCGCGGTTTCTCTTGTCTCGTTCAGGTCGATGCAGCGGCCGGAGTCGAGGAAGCTGTCGAGTTCGGCGGCGGCGGTGCTCAAGCATGCAGGTGCGTTGCGAAAGGAGAGGTTGAAGATGAGAAGAAGAAGGGGGGAAATGGAAAGGCTGTCGGGCCCTATTTATAAGGAAAGGGTCAATAAGCGAGCGCGAGAAACAAGGAGGCCAAAGAATGATTATCTAGCTGGTCCAACGCCTCGATTTTCGGGATGGTTATTAAAGATAAGGATCTATTAGATATGCCGGGTATTGTGCGAAATTAAGGGCGGATGACGTCATGGAGGTTTTCTGTAATTCCAGGAGGTGACGTCATGGCGGGTTACAATATCTTGTGAGAACAGGTGAAGAAGGATTTTTTCTAAGTGTTGAAGATTGACATGAACAAGTTCAAATCAACCTGGGGCCTAATGTTGGGGATATAACTATTAGGTATGACCCGCCTAGGAGGGGCCGGGTTATTCCAACGGCGGTTTAGTTGTCACGAAGCCCATGAAGGAATCGAAGATGGCGGTTCATGAGGATAACTTATGAAGAGCCCAAGGCCCAAAGGCGGCTTAAGGCCCATAGGTGTAAACCGCCATGTATGTGTGACTTGTATTGTAAGGCAAGTGTAATTAGTCACCGGGCCGGACACGTTTATGAGCCGGCCGGGACTCTGTAAGCCGCATGGCGTCAACCTATGTATATAAAGGGATGACCCGGCGGCGGTTGAGGGCAAGAGAGAACAGATCGAAAGCTAGGTCAAGCGTACTCGCTCCCTGGTAATCGAAGCATAAGCAATACCACCTCAAACTGGATCAGGCCTTTACCTTCACCGCAAGGAGCCGAACCAGTATAAACTCCTGTGTCCTTTGTCCCGTTTAACACCTCTAAGCTAACCTAGTGCGATGGATCCACGACTAAGTCCTCACACTAGGACATCTGCCGTGACAATTCCACGACAAGAACAATAAAATCTATGGGCACATAATTCCTATTTGCAAGAATAAGAACATCATTAATTCTTCCCATAGGCTTTTTAATAGTAGAATCTGCCAAGTGCAAATTTAAAGAACATTCTTCAAGATCCGTAAGACCAAGCACATCACATAAAGATTTCGGAATTGTAGAAACACTAGCACCCAAGTCACACAAAGCAAAACATTCATAATTTTTAATCTTGACTTTGATAGTAGGTTCCCACTCATCATGCAATTTTCTAGGAATTGAAACTTCCAATTCCAATTTTTCTTCAAAAGCTTTCATCATAGCATCAACAATATGTTTAGTGAAAGCCTTATTTTGTTCATAAGCATGGGGTGAATTTATTATGGATTGCAACAAATAAATACAATCAATCAAAGAGCAACTATCATAATTAAAGTCTTTGTAATCCAAAAGAGCAGGCACATCACTAGCTAAAGTTTTAACCTCTTCAAACCCACTTTCATCAATTTTCTCAACAAGATTTTCACCCTCCAAAATATTGGGACGCCTTCTACCTAAAGTTGACTCTTCTCAGTCCCTTTTTCATCAATATTAACTTTACTAAACAAGGAATCAATAGAAGAAACACCAATCATTTTAAGATCTCCATCACTTTTGCGAAAGAAATCACTAGAAAACACTTTTTCTAAAATTTCTTTTTTAGCTCTAAGCATAGCGGTTCTTTTCTTACTTTCATCCATAGAAACATAAAGAGCTTTAATTGATTCATCTACTTTAGGCACAAAAAATTTCATCTTGAGATTTTCCACATCATGAGCAATTCTATCAACACTTCTAGACAAATCATCAATCTTACTCAACTTTTCTTCTATGGAAGTGTTGAAAACTTTTTGCGTGTTGATAAATTATTTAATATTGTTCTCAAGATCAGAGGTGTTCATATTATTATATGATTGATTTCCATAGAAATTACCATAATTATTGGAGGAATTACTAGTAAAAGGCCTAGCATTAAAATTACCTCTATAAGCATTGTTGTTGAAATTATTTCGAGAGATAAAATTCACATCTATGGCATCACTATTTTGCTCAATCAAAGTAGACAAAGGATATCATCGAAATCAATAGGAGAACTTTTACTAGCAACCAATTTCATAAGAGCATCAACTTTTTCACTCAAAGAAGAAATTTCTTCAACCGAATTAACTTTTTTACTAGTAGGAGCTCTTTCGGTATGCCACTGCGAATAATTTGCCATGATATTATCAAGCAATTTGGTGGCTTCACCCAAAGTAATTTCCATAAAAGTACCACCCGCGGTGGAATCTAAAAGATTACGAGAAACAAAATTCAATCCCGCATAAAAATTTTGTATGATCATCCAAAGGTTTAACCCATGAGTTGGGCAATTCCTTAGCATCATTTTCATCCTTTCCCAAGATTGTGCAAGATGCTCATGTTCAAGTTGCTTGAAATTCATGATCTGGGTTCTAAGGGAAATAATTTTTGCGGGCGGAAAATACTTAGTGATAAAATCATCTTTGCACTTATTCCAAGAATCGATACTATTGCGAGGCAAAGAAGAGAACCAAATTTTTGCAGAATCACGCAAAGAAAACGGAAATAATTTCATCTTCACAACATCATTGTCCACATCTTTTTTCTTTTTCATATCACATAATTCCACGAAGGTTTTAAGATGGGACGCGGCATCCTCATTAGGAGTACCGGAAAATTGATCTTTCGTAACAAGATTCAGCAAAATAGTATTAATATCACAAGACTCTGCACTAGTGGCGGGAGGAGCAATCAGAGTGCCAATAAAATTATTGTTGTTGGTATTTGAGAAATCACATAACTTGGTGTTCTCTTGAGTCATAATGACTTCACAACAAGATTGCACTCAAAAACAGATCCCGCAAGAAAACGGCGAACGAAAAAGAGGGGCGAATAAAATGAGAGGCAAATGGCAAATAATGTAAATTGCGAGGAGATGAGATTTGTGATTAGGAACCTGGTATATGTTGAAGATCCTCCCCGGCAACAGCGCCAGAAATTCCTTTTGATGTCGCTTGAAGCTACGTCGGTATTTCCCCAAAGGGGAAGGGATGATGCAGCACATCGGCGGTAGGTATTTCCCTCAGATATGAAACCAAGGTTATCGAACCAGTAGGACAACCAAGCAACACAACGTAAACAACCCCTGCACATAGATAACAAATCCTCGCAACCCGACGTGTTAAAGGGGTTGTCAATCCCTTCCGGGTACGGCGCCTCAAGTGGGCAAACGGACGTGAGATAAATTTGTAGTAGATTGATAGATCGAATGCCAAATAAAATAAATAAGAATAAATTGCAGCAAGGTATTTTGTATTTTTGGTTTAATAGATCTGAAAATAAATGCAAAAGAAAAGTAGATCGCAAAGGCAAATATATGAGAAAGAGACCCGGGGGCCCTAGGTTTCACTAGTGGCTTCTCTCGAGAAAAATAACAAGCGGTGGGTGAACAAATTACTGTTGGGCAATTGATAGAACTTCAAATACTCCTGACGATATCCAGGCAATGATCATTATATAGGCATCACGTCCAAGATTAGTAGACCGACTGATGCCTGCATCTACTACTATTACTCCACACATCGACCGCTATCCAGCATGCATCTAGTGTATTAAGTTCATGGAAAAACGGAGTAATGGAATAAGAACGATGACATGATGTAGACAGGATCTATCTATGTAGAGATAGATCCCATCATTTTATCCTTAGTAGCAACGATACATACGTGTCAGTTCCCTTTCTGTCACTGGGATCAAGCACCGTAAGATCGAACCCACTACAAAGCACCTCTTCCCATTGCAAGATAAATAGATCAAGTTGGCCAAACAAAACCCAAATATCGGAGAAGAAATACGAGGCTATAAGAGATCATGCATAAAAGATATCAAAGAAACTCAAATACTTTCATGGATATAAAAAGATAGATCTGATCATAAACTCTAAGTTCATTGATCCCAACAGGCACACCGCAAAAGAGTTACATCATATGGATCTCCAAGAGACCATTGTATCGAGAATTCAGAGAGAGGGAGAGAGAGAGATGAAGCCATCTAGCTACTAACTACGGACCCAAAGGTCTACAAAAAACTACTCACGCATCATCGGAGAGGCACCATGGAGGTGGTGAACCCCATCCGAGATGGTGTCTACATTGGATCTAGTGGTTCTGGACTCTGCGGCGGCTAGATGAATATTTCGTCGACTCTCCTAGGGTTTTGGGAATATTGGGGTATTTATAGAGCAAAGAGGCGGTCCGGGGGGCACCCGAGGTGGGCACAACCCACCAGGGCGCGCCTGGGCCTCCTGGCGCACCCAGGTGGGTTGTTCTCTCCTCGGAGCACCCCCCCAGGTGCAGCCAGGGCCCATTATGTTCCTTCTAGTCCAAAAATATCTCCATAAAGTTTCGTTGCGTTTGGACTCCGTTTGATATTGATTTCCTGCGATGTAAAAAAACATGCAGAAAACATCAACTAGCACTTGGCACTATGTCAATAGGTTAGTACCAAAAAATGATATAAAATTACTATAAAATGATTATAAAACATCCAAGATTTATAATATAACAGCATGGAACAAGCAAAATTATAGATACGTTGGAGACGTATCACAAAGCAGTAGGTGACACCTTCCTGGCGGGTGGTGTGGTTAGGTGTGGTGTTGGCAACATGTTGGCGTTGTACTGGTGGTGGTGTGGTGTCGTGCGTTTGCTTGACTCCGGCAGTCTATGGCGGTAGTTGGTGGCGGCCGGAGGGCGCGGTGCTTGTTGCCCTTTGGTGTTCTCATCTCCTCGGTGTTGCGGTGGCTTGTCCGACGTACTCTTTGATTCGCCAATCATGGTCTGCCACTGCTTGTGGTCTACGTTGTCAACCTTCAGGCTCCTTCCTCAGGGCTCGTTGAGGTGGAGGGGCGAAGGGCTCTAGGTGAAGGCCCTGCTTCTGCTACTTCTTGAGCTTGTGTTGGTTTTTCCCTTGAAGAGGAAAGGGTGATGCAGCAAAGTAGAGATAAGTATTTCCCTCAGTTTGAGAACCAATGTATCAATCCAATAGGAGACAACGCACAAGTCACCGAATACCTTCACAAAAAATCAAACAACTTCCACCCAACGCGAAGAGAGGTTGTCAATCCCTTCACGGTTACTTGCAAAAGTGAGATCTGATAGAGATAGATAAACGGTAAAGTAAATAGTTTTGGTATTTTCGGTTTATAGATCGGAAAGTATAAGATTGCAAAATAGTAGATCAGAAACTTATATGATGGAAAATAGACCCAGAGGCCATAAGTTTCACTAGAGGCTTCTCTCAAGGTAGAAAATAATACGGTGGGTGAACAAATTACTGCCGAGCAATTGATAGAAAAGCGCAAAGTTATGACGATATCTAAGCCAATGATCATGAATATAGGCATCACGTCCGTGTCAAGTAGACCGAAACGATTCTGCATCTACTACTATTACTCCACACATCGACCGCTATCCAACATGCATCTAGAGTATTAAGTTCATAAAGAACGGAGTAACGCACTAAGCAAGATGACATGATGTAGAGGAATTAACTCAAGCAATATGATGAAAACCCCATCTTTTTATCCTCGATGGCAACAATATAATACGTGCCTTGCTTCTCCTACTGTCACTGGGAAAGAACACCGCAAGATTGAACCCAAAGTTAAGCACTTCTCCCATTGCAAGAAAAACCAATCTAGTTGGCCAAACCAAACCGATAGTTCGAAGAGAATTACAAAGATATCAAATCATGAATAAAAGAATTCAGAGGATATTCAAATAATATTCATAGATAAGCTGATCATAAATCCACAATTCATCGGATCTCGGCAAACACAGCGCAAAATAGTATTACATTGAATAGTTCTCCAAGAACATCGAGGAGAACATGGTATTGAGAATCAAAGAGAGAGAAGAAGCCATGTAGCTACTAGCAATGGACCCGTAGGTCTGTGGTAAACTACTCACGCTTCATCCGAAGGGCAATAGGGTTGATGTAGAAGCCCTCCGTGATCGAATCCCCCTCCGGCAGGGTGCCGGAAAAGGTCCCTAGATGGCATCTCACGGGTACAGAAGGTTGCGGAGGTGGAAAAGTGTTTTCATGGATGCCTCTGTTGGTTTGGGGATATATGGGAATATATAGGCGCAAGAATTAGGTCAGGGAGTGCACGAGGGGCCCACAAGGGTGGGGGCGCGCCCTACCCCCTGGGTGCGCCCTCCGTCCTTGTGGCCTCCTCGTGGCTCCTCCGACTTCATCTCCAAGTCTCCTGGCTGTCTTCTGGTCCAAGAAAATTCTTCGTGAAGGTTTTATTCCGTTTGGACTCCGTTTGGTATTCCTTTTCTACGAAACTCAAAACAGGGAAAAAACAGGAACGGGCACTGGGCTCTATGTTAATAGGTTAGTCCCAAAAATATATAAAATAGCATATTAATGCATATAAAACATCCAAAACAGATAATATAATAGCATGGAACAATAAAAAATTATAGATACGTTGGAGACGTATCAAGCATCCCCAAGCTTAATTCCCGCTCGTCCTCGAGTAGGTAAATGATAAAAACAGAAATTTTGATGTGGAATGCTGCCTAACATATTTATCCATGTAATTTATTTATTGTGGCATGAATGTTAAGATCCGTATAATTCAAAACAAAAGTTTAATATTGACATAAAAACAATAATACTTCAAGCATACTAGCAAGGCAATTATGTCTTCTCAAAATAACATGGCCAAAGAAAGCTTATCCCTACAAAACCATATAGTATGGCTATGCTCCATCTTCATAACACAAAATATTCAAATCATGCATAACCCCGATGACAAGCCAAGCAATTGTTTCATACTTTTGATGTTCTCAAACCTTTTCAACTTTCACGCAATACATGAGCGTGAGCCATGGACATAGCACTATAGGTGGAATAGAAGGTGGTTGTGGAGAAGACAAAAAGAAGGAGATAGTCTCACATCAACTAGGCGTATCAACGGGCTATGGAGATGCCCATCAATAGATATCAATGTGAGTGAGTAGGGATTGCCATGCAACGGATGCACTAGAGCTATAAGTTTATGAAAGCTCAAAAGGAAAAACTAAGTGGGTGTGCATCCAACTTGCCTGCTCATGAAGACCTAGGGCAATTTGAGGAAGCCCATCGTTGAAATATACAAGCCAAGTTCTATAATGAAAAATTCCCACTAGTATATGAAAGTGACAACATAGGAGACTCTCTATCATGAAGATCATGGTGCTACTTTGAAGCACAAGTGTGGTAAAAGGATAGTAGCATTGCCCCTTCTCTCTTTTCTCTCATTTTTTTTATTTGGGCCTTCTCTCATTTTTTTGGCCTCTTTTTTTCGTCCGGAGTCTCATCCCGACTTGTGGGGGAATCATAGTCTCCATCATCCTTTCCTCACATGGGACAATGCTCTAATAATGAAGACCATCACACTTTTATTTACTTACAACTCAAGAATTACAACTCGATACTTAGAACAAAATATGACTCTATATGAATGCCTCCGGCGGTGTACCGGGATGTGCAATGAATCAAGAGTGAAATGTATGAAAGAATTATGAACGGTGGCTTTGCCACAAATACGATGTCAACTACATGATCATGGAAAGCAATATGACAATGATGATGTGTGTCATAATAAACGGAACGGTGGAAAGTTGCATGGCAATATATCTCGGAATGGCTATGGAAATGCCATAATAGGTAGGTATGGTGGCTGTTTTGAGGAAGGTATATGGTGGGTTTATGGTACCGGCAAAAGTTGTGCGGTACTAGAGAGGCTAGCAATAGTGAAAGGGTGAGAGTGCGTATAATCCATGGACTCAACATTAGTCATAAAGAACTCACATACTTATTGAAAAAATCTATTAGTCATCAAAACAAAGTACTACGCGCATGCTCCTAGGGGGATAGGTTGGTAGGAAAAGACCATCGCTCGTCCCTGACCGCCACTCATAAGGAAGACAATCAAAAAATATCTCATGCTCCAACTTCGTTACATAACGGTTCACCATACGTGCATGCTACGAGACTCACAAACCTCAACACAAGTATTTCTCAAATTCACAACTACTCACTAGCATGACTCTAATATCGCCATCTTCATATCTCATAACAATCATAAGGAATCAAACTTCTCATAGTATTCAATGCACTTTATATGAAAGTTTTTATTATATCCCTCTTGGATGCCTATCATATTAGGACTAAATTTATAACCAAAGCAAATTACCATGCTATTTAAAGACTCTCAAAATAATATAAGTGAAGCATGAGAGTTCAGCAATTTCTATGAAATAAAACCACCGCTGTGCTCTAAAAAGATATAAGTGGAGCAGTAGAGCAAAATTGCCTAGCTCAAAAGATATAAGTGAAGCACAAAAGTATTCTAATAAACCATGATTCATGCGTGTCTCTCTCAGATGGTGTGCACAACAAGGATGATTGTGGAAAACTAAAAAGCAAAAACTCAAATCATAGAAGATGCTCCAAGCAAAACACATATCATGTGGTGAATAAAAATATAGCCTTAAGTAAAGTTACCGATAGACGAAGACGAAAGAGGGGATGCCTTACGGGGCATCCCCAAGCTTAGGCTCTTGGTTGTCCTTGAATATTACCTTGGGGTGCCTCGGGCATCCCCAGGCTTAGGCTCTTGCCACTCCTTATTCCATAGTCCATCTAATCCTTACCCAAAACTTGAAAACTTCACAACACAAAACTCAACAGAAAATCTCATAAGCTCCGTTAGTATAAGAAAACAAATCTTCACTTTTTGGTACTGTTGTGAACTCATTCTTTATTTATATTAGTGTAATATCTATTGTATTCCAACTTTTCCATGGTTCATACCCCCCGATACTACCCATAGATTCATCAAAATAAGCAAACAGCACATAGAAAACAGAATCTGTCAAAAACAAAACAGTCTGTAGCAATCTGAATATTTCGAATACTTTTGGAGCTCCAAAAATTCTGAAAAATTAGGACAACCTAAGCAATTTGTTTATTAATCTTCTGCAAAAAGAATTAGTATTTTATCACGCTTCTGTTAAAAACGAGAATTGTTTTTCTGAGTGCAAAAGTTTCTGTTTTTCAGCAAGATCAAATCAACTATCACCGTAAGCTATCCCAAAGGTCTTACTTGGCACAAACACTAATTAAAACAGAAAACCACATCTAAACAGAGCCTGTATGAATTATTTATAGCAAAACAGAACCTAAAAAGCAAAATAAAATATAAAATTGGGTTGCCTCCCAACAAGCGATATTGTTTAACGCCCTGAGCTAGGCATAAAACACGAATAGATCTAGGTATTGTCGTAATAATGATAAGGCAAACCATGAAAACTCATCTCATACTCCCTTCATTCAGTAGCAAGTTTCTTTGTGGTAAGAAAAAGTAATCAAAAGGGCTAAATTTAATAGGATAAGAATCCCCAAGATCGACCTCGGGAGGAATTGGTTCCTCCTTCGGCCCTTCGTATTGTATGACCAACTCATCATTATAAGCATTATTTTCGCAAAAAGTCATGAGCTCGTGTCCAAGAGAGAAATCCAATCCGTTGTTTTGTATAGCAAAATTATCATTAAGCTCGGAAATTTTATCAACTAAAACATCGGTAGGGACTCTCTTTCTTAAATTTCATTATAAGCAACATGATCTAGAGATCGTAAACGCATTATGTCCTCTTGATTAAAAATAATTCCCTCTATGGGAGGACGACCACCATCTACTTTATAATGCGTGAAAATTTCACTAGCTTCTTTCATAATAAATCTAAACTCATGTGCTGGGAATATAGTGGCAGCACGCTTAACAGAAGAATGCTCAATATTAGAAAACTCTAGGAAAATCCTTTGAATGGATGGATGCATATGAACAAATTGTCTTTCAAGTTCAACTACGAGCAAAGATATAGCATCCGCAAGACTACTAGTTTTATGGAGAATAGACCAACCCAAAGTGGGAAGCGCACCGGCACAAGTGAAGAAATCTTGAGTAACCCCTTTTCCAATATATTGCCGCTACCTATGCGAAGCTTTTTAGTGTGTAGAATAGTAGTTTCTTCATGAGGATTAGTATTGGCAAAAGCAATCAAAGTTTTCCTCATCGTTACTACTATCTTTTTCAGTGACAACCTCCCCAATTTCAGACATGGTGGCAGCAAACAAAACTAGCAAACGAACTACCAAAAGGAAAACGAAGAATACGAACGGAAGAGGGGCAAAGAAAAGGCAAATCTTTTTGAAAATCGTTTTAGAATTGGGGAAGAGGAAAATGAGAGGCAAATGGCAAATAATGTAATGCAAGAGATGAGAGTTTATGATGGGTACTTGGTATGGCTTGACTTGGCGTAGATCTCCCGGCAATGGCGCCAGAAATTCTTCCTGCTACTTCTTGAGCTTGCGTTGGTTTTTCCCTTGAAGAGGAAAGTGTGATGCAGCAAAGTAGAGATAAGTATGTCTCTTAGTTTGAGAACCAAGGTATCAATCCAGTAGGAGACAACGCACAAGTCACCGAATACCTGCACAAAAAAATCAAACAACTTGCACCCAACGCGAAAAGGGGTTGTCAATCCCTTCACGGTTACTTGCAAAAGTGAGATCTGATAGAGATAGATAAACGGTAAAATAAATATTTTTGGTATTTTTGGTTTATAGATCGGAAAGTAAAAGATTGCAAAATAGTAGATCGGAAACTTATATGATGGAAAATAGACCCCGGGGCCATAGGTTTCACTAGAGGCTTCTCTCAAGATAGAAAATAATACGGTGGGTGAACAAATTACTTCCGAGCAATTGATAGAAAAGCGCAAAGTTATGACCATATCTAAGGCGATGATCATGAATATAGGCATCACGTCCGTGTCAAGTAGACCGAAACGATTCTACATCTACTACTATTACTCCACACATCGACCGCTATCTAGCATGCATCTAGAGTATTAAGTTCATAAAGAACGGAGTAATGCATTAAGCAAGATGACATGATGTAGAGGAATTAACTCAAGCAATATGATGAAAACCCCATCTTTTTATCCTCGATGGCAAAAAATACAATACGTGCCTTGCTGCCCCTACTGTCACTGGAAAAGGACATCGCAAGATTGCACCCAAATCTAAGCACTTCTCCCATTGCAAGAAAAACCAATCTAGTTGGCCAAACCAAACCGATAGTTCGAAGAGAATTACAAAGGTATCAAATCATGCATAAAAGAATTCAAAGGAGATTCAAATAATATTCGTAGATAAGCTGATCATAAATCCACAATTCATCGGATCTCAGCAAACACAGCGCAAAAGAGTATTACATCGAATAGATCTCCAAGAACATCGAGGAGAACATGGTATTGAGAATCAAAGAGAGAGAAGAAGCCATGTAGCTACTAGCTATGGACCCGTAGGTCTGTGGTAAACTACTCACGCTTCATCGCAAGGGCAATAGGGTTGATGTAGAAGCCCTCCGTGATCGAATCACCCTCCGACAGGGTGCCGGAAAATGTCCCTAGATGGGATCTCATGGGTACAGAAGGTTGCGGCGGTGAAAAAGTGTTTTTGTAGATGCCTCTGTTGGTTTGGGGATATATGGGAATATATAGGTGCAAGAATTAGGTCAGGGAGTGCACAAGGGGCCCACAAGGATGGGGGCGCACCCTACCCCCTGGGCGCGCCCTCCGTCCTTGTGGCCGCCTCGTGGCTCCTCCGACTTCATCTCCAAGTCTCCTGACTATCTTCTGGTCCAAGAAAATTCTTCGCGAAGGTTTTATTCCGCTTGGTATTCCTTTTCTGCGAAACTCAAAATCAGGGAAAAACAGGAACTGACACTGGGCTCTAGGTTAATAGGTTAGTCCCAAAAATAATATAAAATAGCATATTAATGCATATAAAACAACCAAAACAGATAATATAATAGCATGGAGTAATAAAAAATTATAGATACGTTGGAGACGTATCAGCTTCCGATGGGGATCAGTTACTGGCAACGATGGCACGATGGCGCATTTGTCCTTTGGAGTCGTCATCGAGGGGTTCCTCCTCTCTACCAGGCTATGGTTGTTGGGTTGTCATGGTGGTTGTTGGTGTGGTCAGACACTTTCTCGGGGTTCGGTGGCGAGTCTTGGGTGGTTCCTGGGCGAAAGCTTTACTGATCGAGGGGGTCGATGCCGGTGATGACGGCGCTTGCGGGCGTCGTTTTCCCTTCTTGAAGGCGTATTCGAAGAGCTCGCTCATTTCTCTCCGGGTAGCGGATGAGTAGGAGGTGGAATTGCGTTGGCCGGTTGTGGCTTGGTCGGGGTTTTGCTTGATTGCCCGTTAATCAATTAAGCAATTGTGTGGTTTTTAGAGCGTCTACAATCGGACCTCTCAAACCCACCTCATACGCCCGGGCGGGCCGACCGGTCACTACCCGGTCACGATTTTTTGACCCAGACATGCCTCTCAAACGGCCCTCAAACGTCCGGACTGTCCGGCACCCCCATATCTAGCCCAAATATGGGGCGGATATGGGGGCGTCCGGACACACCCGCCATGTCGGCCTGATGTCGTGGCCCCACACGGACTCGCCGGGGAACCCGACGGTTCGACGGGCGCCTCGACCGTCGCCGCGGCGTGAACGCCGCGTGGCGCCGCTCCGGCTCACTGCCTGAGGCCGTAGCCGGCTATTTAATCCGGTCGGCGCCCCCAGCCTAGCAGATCAGCCTCTTCCCTCCCTCCGCCGCCACTCGAGCCCGTTAGCCATGCCCCCACGCCGCCGCTACTACACGATCCAGCACCGTCTCTTCCTCCTTGAGTAGGTCCGGATCTGTAGGGAAGCGGGGCTACCTCTGGAACCAGAGGAGACTTTCGATGAGGTGTGGGCGGAGGAGGAAGAGGAGGAGGAGCAGGAGCCGGCGGAGGAGGAAGAGGAGGAGGAGAAGGAGCAGGAGCCGATGAAGGAGGCGCCGCCGCTGGATGTGGGGGAGGAGGAGGCGCCGGCGATGGGGACGACGTGGGCGTGTGGTCTGAGCAGCACGCCATCCTGAACTCCATCCGCTCGGAGTCGGCTGTGGAGGCCACGCGTCGCCGTCGGCAACAGATGCAGGCAGCGCAGGCAGCCCGTCCTCCAGCACTGGCGGCTCAGGCCATCTCCGACAACGACGAAATTTGAGTAGTATAGAAAGTAGTACGTAGCTATATATTCAGCATGCTTTTGTATGGATTTAGGAGATGAATATGAGAGAGTTGTATGTGGAGAAGGAAATATGAGACGTTGAGAGGTCGAATTTGCCAAATCCGGTTATAGATGCTGTTAGCCTCGTTTTCCATATAAATCGGATCAACTCCATTCTTCTTTATAAAATCGCAGGAGCACCCTACCTTTTTGTCAACAAAAATAAAACCACGTGGCACACGTTGGTTGGAACCAAATCTTGATAAAAAGGTGTCATATGCCAACCAATCCACCCCTATCGGCGCTATTTTCTCGGTGCTCCATCTCGACGGAGTGCTTCGTCCTGAGGTCTGGGTGGCCGTACTTGGCCGCGGCGACGGCGTAGCAGCCTAGGGTGTAGGCGAACACAAGGAAGACGCACGCGAAGAGCTGGAAGTTGGCGAGCTGCTCCGCGCGCTCCCCGGCCGCTTGCCCATGGCACTCGATGTTCCTGCCAGCATCGTGGTGGCACCCCGCGGGGCGCATCGGCCCATAGAGCGTGAACGCCATCTGGTAGAACCACATGCCCTGCAGGGTCATCAGCACGCCACTAGCAAGGTCAGCAGGGAAGCTCGCCGGGAGGAGCGCACCGAGGACGGTGGAGGCGACGCAGAGTCCAATCAGCAGAACCAGGAGGTAGTGGTAATATCCCTCCAGCCCCTGGTGGGTGGTTGAGTGGAAGTAGAAGAGCAGCAGCTCTGCAGTGAAGGCCGTTGCCAGCACCAGACACAACGCGCCCTCCGTTAGGGGCAGGTACCTGCGTGCGGTGATCACCGGTGAAAGCCCAAGTTAGCTCACCGGGGTGCTTACAGATTGGAATTACTGCAATTTCATTCGCATTTGAACACAAACCATTCATGGGCACACTGTCCATTGGAGTCAAGATACCAAAATGGTTTACGAGAAAAACAAAATGGTGAAATGAACGGCAGAGATGGCCCCTGGCCCCCATCTCCCACTCCGAAGAAATTAGAAGTATACTTAGAAACGAAACTTCCGCGTGATAAATACATCTTGCTTTGGTGGACGGGTATATTCACCCAATCACCCTCCTTTTATGAAAATAAAATATGATATGCATGTCTATGCGTATTCTAAAAGAAAAAAGAATACTACCTCTTGCTACAGATGATCGAGTGAAAAGAGAATGAAATGAATAAAATTCTGAGGAAAAATGGATGAATCTTGGATCATGTCATCTATGGCGGTATAGTGCAAAGAGATGATGGATACTGACCTCGTCTTTTCAGAGAGGAGAGCGAGGGCACCGAAGAGGAAGAACATGAGCAGCATGCCGCCATGCTCGAGGTCGTTGAGGTGTGTCGGGTTGACTCCGCCGCCGGGTGCAAATATGTGGAGATGAGTAGAGTAGAGCACCTCCACGCACATATCCAGGAAGGCGCCTCCGGCGATCACGTAGAGCTCGAGGTGCCGCAGCGCCCCGCCGCCGCCGCCGCCCACGGGGTTCCAGACGAGGAGGCGGAACCCGGCCGGGTCGAAAGCGAAGCGCGCCACGGCCGCCCACACGTTCCAGGCGCCCACGGCCAGGAACAGCGTTCCCGGCAGAAGGTGCCCCTTGAACGACCCCATCAGCGCCGCTGTTCGCCTGCGCGCAACGCGCGTGGCCCCTGCCCTGCCTTCGGATCTGCGCGCGGCTCGCCGCCGGCGTTGACTTCTATCCCGGCGCCCTTTAGCTCAAGTCGCTCGTGGTCCTAGCACGCTTCCTGAAAGAACGGATCAGCGACCATCCATTAGCGTCGTCCGCTGGCGACGGAACCAAATCCTCTGGCAAAAAGAGCTACAGTCCGCTGACTTTGCTTCGTTACATACACATAAACAGTGATTCAAATCCAATCTTGGCGACTGCTACAAATCAGCCGTCCGATCAACACCGTGGTAACCGTTCGATGATAACAAAGTCACGGGAGCAGTCACGGGAGCAGTAAAGCACGCTACTGCTTCGACACAGCACCGCTGCACCCCGGCAAAAGCTGCACTGCAGCTCGTCATGGCGCACCACCGGCGTCCGGCGAAGCTCCAGCGCAGCACTGACGGTGTCCGGCGAAGCTCCAATGCAACTCCGGCAGAGCTCCAACGCAGCACCGGCGGCTCCGGTGAAGCTCCAATGCAACTCCGGCAGAGCTCCGATGCAGCACCGGGGGCTCCGGTGAAGCTCCAATGCAACTCCGGCAGAGCTCCAATGAAGCACCGGCGGCTCCGGTGAAGCTTGGCGTGGCAGCACCGGCGACGTGGTGAAGCTTCATTGCAGCCGGAGTTGAGGAGAGATGCCCCGTCGCAACAGCAGCTCCGCTGCCCACCGGCGTGCTGTACTGCAGCTCCGCCGTCCATCGAGATCTGGGAGGACGCAACACCACTCGTGCTGCCTGGAAGCATCCCCGCCGCCGACGAGATCCACCAATTGCAGCACTCCTCATCAACAGCACCGGCGGCGCTGCATCCGACATGCTCGGCAACACCAGCCACATCGGCGGTCGACGACGCTCGGGGAACACTGACCGCAGCAAAGGCCGGTGCGGGTGCTGCGGGTGCTGGGCGCGCCCCCGGCTCGCAGCATCAGTCCACCACCGGCGATGGCAGTAGCTTGCAGCGCCGCGTGGAGCTTGGGCAGCAGCGCTTTGATGCATCCATGGGCCAGGATGGGTCAACGGAGATACACGGGCGAGAGGTGGAGGACGAAGGGAGATCGAGCTCGGGGGAATTGGGTGGCTCTCGTGATCTGTACGAGACGGGGCGAGGAGATAAGGTTGGGGGTGCCTGGCCCCGCAGGATACGTGGCGTGCGTTGGAGACGGTTTACGCGGGCGTGAAGTCAACCGGATGATTGTACACATTTTCCTTCATGTTTCATCAGCCCGTAAAACCCCCGTAAAATGCCTGTGTGTATAGCATTACTCCTTGCCTCATGCTTAGCTTCCCTGCCTTTGCTCATGCATGTCAGAGGAGCCGGATCCGCTGGCGACATGCACGCGTCTCGCTGACTAAAGTAAAACCAAAACCAAAGTTCGACGAGACCGGCGAACTTTTAGGTGTTTCTACTCGGGTAGAAACGCCAAACTAGTTGGCATTTCTGTCCTGGCCCACAACCTGCATGTGACTCCATTGACCGATTACGTTTTTTTCGAGAGTATGCAAATTGTGTACCATAGCTTTACAGAAGAAGAGAATATCGGATACAAGACAACTACCACTCGCTGCGAATAACGAGCGTAGCACAACTCCACATCTGGCTAGCCACGGACATCCACACACGATAACACAACTACAACGCAACATAGCCTGCCCAAAACCGAGAGCCTCGCCGCGTCTCGACCGACGTCAGTCACCACCGAAGAATAGTAGCTCCCGAAGAAGGCACCGTCTTGGAATCACCAGCGACGACCGTACATTGCGCCGAAGCAGAACAATCAGGGCAACGGCAAGCACGGGAGGAGCGCAAAATAAGATCATCAAGTCTCATGGCACGATGCTCCCAACAGAGGGACGACGTCGCAGACGCCACCATCGTGTCGATCTAGAACAGAATCAAGGCTTTCGCCCGGAGACAGCTGCCAATCCCAAGCAGGCGAGAGGGATGGCGACACACTCGACGACGCCTCCGAGGAGGAGAACGACACCCACGGGTGCCATCGCCGCCGGCCCGGTCAGAACCGAACAGGATTTTCATCCGTAATGCCGCGCATCTCCACACCTCCAAGGTTACGGGCAGCATTGACCACATCTCCACAACCGTCACCGTAGCAAATTGCCGTCGAAGCCGCACAGCCGTGGTCCTCCCCACCCGCATTGCAGGGAGAACGCGACCCAATCCACCAACCACGGCCCAGGAGCAGCAACATCCAGCCATGTCGTCCAAGTGCCAGAGCCACCACGTCGGCCTTCACCCACACCAGGGGACTGCCACAGGAATAGTTCTGACCGACGCCTCCGACCACTCCGGCGCCAACTCCTTCAAGGCATCACCGCTCGCCCCTGACACGGAGGCGGCCGACCACCCGCTGCCAGCCAGGATCTCCTTCCTGGCAGGGCTTCCACAGTGACGCCGCCTCCATGGCTGAGCTCACGCCGCCACCACCGTTAGAGCCGGCACACCACCCTCCTCCACTACCTATTGCGCACCTCGCCTGGATCCGCCGAACCGCTGCGCTCCCTGCCGTGCACCAGCGGCCACCTCCGTGAAATGCGCCGCCGGCCACCCCACCACCATGGCCGAGGGGAACGTGGTACCAACCACACCTCCACCCCGACGGAAGGACAACAGCCAACCAACACCACCGGCAGGGCAAGGGTCGCCCGCGACGGTCGTCACCCGCACGAGGGACGGCCTTGCGATGCCACCAACACCCACACTCCAGATTGGAGCCGGGCAGGCCTAGACCTGACCCGCCCCACCGCAGACCGCGCCTCCATGCCTGCGTCGCCAGGAGAAGAACGCCGCTCTCCATACCGCCCATCTATGGCCGGCCGCACGCTACTCGCCAGGGACCTCCTGGCTGAGCCTCTCTGCGCCGCCATGGACCTGGCCTGAGCTCGTGCCGCCACCTCGTGACCACACCGCCGGGCACGTCCTCCACCAACACACCGCTGGCAGGGCCAAAATGCCGAACACGTATACGCTGCTGGAAATGCCATAGGTCCCAGCTTTGACCTGAATAGCTAGGTAAGTGGCTGCGGGACAATTGATAGGGCTCCTACCCACCATTTATCCTCCTCCCCTTTCTTCCCCCTCATTCACCATCCGAGCTGCAGCCCTCTCTCCTTATCTCTCGTTCACTCAATGCTCGTAGGAGTTGTGTATTTGTATGGCATTGTTCATAGGGATACCTAACCCTTGTTTTGAAGATTTCTCCCCAATCCTTTCTTGAATTGGTGAAATTGTGACTAACATGATGTTTTTTGTGATGTGGAGTAGTGAGTAAAATAGTGGTGATTTGTGATGTGGATGAACAAGGTTTAGAGTTTGGGTTACAGTTAGTATTATAAATTGTTCCAAGTTGTTTTCTATGCCATATAGAAGAATTGTCATTCATACTTGTAAATACTCACGCTGTCGTTGTTTTTCAGATGGCGAGAATGGTGAATGTACATTATGTTGATAAGGCGGCATTTTTTGAATGCCGAGATTGTTGACAAAGATGAGGAAGTGTTGACATTTCTTACAATTCCTAGTTATGAGGAGGTTGCGAAAGAAATATTGATTGCAGACGCAATTGGATGTATCCGAGTGACTAAGTTGAATTATTAGGAACATATGATGTTGGTACAGGACATAAGTCTCTAGTGAAGAAGATGCATATAAAGTTGAATTTTATAATGGGGTGCATTGGCGGGGCCGCACGGGACCTCCTATATGGCGCGTGGGGCGCCCATCGTCACGGCAGCGCGCACCCCGCGCGCCCAGTTGAGCCAGCCCATGCGACGGGCGGGCGCCCCCATTTTTTTTCGTTTTCCTTTTTAAATTATTTCTGTTTTATTCTATATTAAATAATTCGGGATTGGTTCTAAAATTCAAAAAAATGGGAATTGTCATAAAAACAGTTCTTGAATTCAAAAATGTTTGCGGTTCAAAAGAATGAACATTGTTTTAATTTTAATGAACATATTTTAATAATGATGAGATTTTTTATATTTCATGAACAAATTTTGAATTGAATGAAGAATTTTTTAACTTGATGAACAAAATTTGTATTCAAGAACATTTTGCCTGAAAAAAGGATGAATAAATTTTAAAATTAATGCACAAATTTTGAGTTTAATGAACATTTTTTGAAAATAATGAATAAAATTTGAATGTAATGAACATTTTTTTAGGTCGCTGAACAATTTTTGAATTTTGCTGAACATTTTTAAAATCCGATGAACAAAAAAATTGAATTCGATGAACATTTTTTGAAAATGATGAACAAATTTGAATTTAATGAACAGTTTTTAGGTCGGTGCACAATTTTTGAATTTTGGTGAATGTTTTTTTAAATCCGATGAACAAAAAAGTTGAATTCGATGAACGATTTTTTAACTGATGAACAAAATTTTAATTTAATGAACTTTTTTTAGGTCAGTGAACATTTATCGAATTTTGGTGAACATTTTCTAAATCCGATGAATATTTTTATAAAATGATGGAAAATTTTGAAATGAACATTTTTTAGGTCGGCGAACAATTTTTGAATTTTGGTGAACATTTTTTAAATCTGATGAACAAAAAAAGTTGAATTTTTTAAATTGATGATTTTTTTTGAATTTATTGAAACTTTATTAGGTCGGTGAACAATATTTGAACTTTGGTGAACTTTTTTAAATACGACGAACAAACAAGTTGAATCCGATGAACATTTTTTTTAAATGATGAACAATTAATGAACGTTTCTTAGGTGGGTCAACAATTTTTGAAATTCGGTGAATAATTTTTAAATCCGATGTAAAAAAATTCAGTTTGATGAATATTTTTGTAAAGTGATGATTTTTTTAATGTAATGAACATTTTTTTGGTCACTGGACAAATTTTAAAATTTTGTGAACAATTTTAAATCCGATGAACAAAAAATGTTGAATTCGATGAACATTTTTGAATTGTTGAACATTTTTTTGAAAATGATGAACATTTTTTGAATTCCATGAACGAAAAAGTGTTCGTGAATTCGAAAATTAAATTTGCAAAAAAAGGGAAAAAGTAAAGATGAAAAAAGAGGAAAGAAAAGAGAAACATAAAAGAAAAAGAAATGAGAAAGAAAAAAGAAAAAAAAGACGAAAAAAGAAAAAAAATGGGGGACCTCACGCCCCAATGGGCCGGCCCAGTGGGCGCGCATGTGAGCTGGGGCTACGCGCCACGGCGCTAGAGGCGGGAATATCCTATTTTCCGCTGGCTGCGGCAAGTTGTCGGGTGGACGCACAGGGAGATCGATCGAGGGTTCGCGCGTGGGCCGGCCCGTAAAATGTTTCGACGATTCCGGTTTTACGAACTTTCTCGCTCGTTCCCAGCCGGGTTTTTTTTCGGTTTTGGGAACCTTCTAGGAGCTTCCTAACACTTTTTTTTCTGTTTCCTTTTCGTTTTCGTTTTCCCTTTTTCCTGTTTAATTTTTCTTCTCTATCTTTTCCTTTTCTACTTTTTTCAAGTTTTCCTTTCACCTTTTTTCTTTGTGTTTCTTTTCTTTATTTTTCCTCGTCTTCACTTTTTCATTTTTCATAATTTTAAAAATTTTCAAACTATTTAAATTTTGTTTGCAAGTAAAAAATATTCGTTCTTTACAAAAAAATTCGAAGTTTAAAATATTTTCGACTTATTGAAAAATTTGTTCAAATTTTAAAAGAATATGTTCCGATTTTAAAAGTATTGTTCATGTATTGAAAAATTGTTCGAATTTCCAACCTTGTTTGAGATTTGTAAAAAGGTTAATCTTAAAATTTGTTCTTCAATTTTAAAAAATGTTCGTGCTATCTAAATTCCTTTCTTTCAAAAATTTATTCTAGTTCTCAAATTTTGTTCACAAATTTAAAATATTCATATCTCTCGAATTTTGTTCACAAAATTAAAAAATGTTCATCTTTTCAAATTTTGTTTAGGAATTTGAAAAAATGTTTCTCTTTCAAAATTCATTCGAAAATTTAAGAAAACATGTTCATGTTTCCTAATTTTGTTCGGTAGTTTCAAGAATTGTTTCTATTTCAAATTCTGTTCGCAATTTTCAAGAATGTGTCTGTTTCTAATTTTGTTTGGGAGTTTAAAAAAAATGTTCGATTTTTTTTAGAAATGCTAACGAATATGAAAAATGTTCATCTTCTTTTCTCGTTTTTTCTTCTTATTTTCTCCTGTTCCTTTGTCCTTTTTAGAATATTTCCCAGTTCTAAAAAATGTTCTTGATTTGGTAAAACTGTTCATATTTCTCAAAATATGTTCGAAAAAAATGTTTTTCATTTTCAAATTTTGTTCTGAGTTTGAAAAAATGTTCTTGTTTCAAAAATTGTTGACAGATTCCAAAACTATTCACATTTCCAAATTATTGTTAAGAGTTTCAAAAAATGTCGCCTTTAACAAAAATTTGTTCACATATTCAATTATGTTCGTGATTTTCAAAAAAGTGTACGGTTTATCAAAAAATTGTTCAGATATTCACGAAGTGTTCGAGGGTTTTTTCTTCTTCTCAAAGTTGAAAAGTGTTCGCTTAAAAAAACATATTTCCAAAATAATGTCCGTGTTCAGAATTTGACAAAATGCTAGGATCTATGTTACCTTTAGCTTAGCGCGCCGTGGTAAAGCAAGAAGGTCATCTATCCCGTTGGCTACGCTCGCGCAAATGCAACAAGAGGTCCCTGGTTCGATCCCTCCCTTGAATGCACTTTTTGGGGATTTTTTACTTGTTACGCTAATGGGCTGGCCCAGCTGGAGTCGCGCCTGTGCGTCCGCTCGGCAATTCGCCGCAGCGAGCGGCGCATAGGAACTCCCCTAGAGGCGCCCTACGCGCCATATTACATGCAACACAAGTTGAATCCGATGAACATTTTTTAAATGATGAACAATTAATGAACATTTTACATGCAACACTAAGTTGCATCTCTCTCTTTGTAAAACCCTAGCCTCCTGTGTGTATATAAAGAAAGACTAGTGAACTCTCATGATCATCGACTTTCATAGGAAAAAAAACTCACGGGGGCCATCTCTGTTGGATTGTCTTCGGTGATGTTTTTTCTTCTTTTCTTTGTTGTTGTGGTTTTTGTCTAGTTACCCTTGTACTCCCTTCGTTTCTAAATATAAGTTTTTTTAGAGATTTCACTATGAACCATATACGGATGTATATAGACGCATTTTAGATTGTAGATTCACTCATTTTGCTTCGTATGTAGTCTATAGTGGAATCTCTACAAAGACTTATATTTAGGAACAAAGGGAGTAAACCGAGTTACTCTGTGTTTGTTTTTGCTCTTTTAATAAAATCGGCAGCTCTTGTGTTGCATGTAAAAAAAGTGCTTTTAGAGCAACTCCAACGTGGTGACCCATTTAGTCCGCGCGCGTCCGTTTGGGTCGGCGCGGACAGAAAAGTCGGTCAACGCGCCGACCCGAATGGACGCACGTCCGCTTTTCGTCCGCCTGACGACCCATTTCCGGCCCATTTTTGAGACAGATTTGCGTCGGCACGGACACGAGACGGACACGCGCGTGCCTGCCTACTCCCCCCCGGCCCGCTGGTCGGTGGCATATTGACCATCCTCTCCCATTCCAACAGCAAACCCTCGCCCGCCTCCTTCGTCGCCGACGCTGCCGCCCATTTTTCCAGTGCCTTTGCCAGCTGTCGGTGCCGCAACATCCACCCCCGCAACGCCGCCGCCTCTCACGTCGTCGCCACCGCCGTCTTGCTGCCGGGGATCCGAAAGCTTCCCACCCCCACTCCCTGACACAGCCACGACCAAGAAGCCGCCTCGCCGCCCCGGCCAGCTCCTTCCTCCTGATATCGGCACGCTCGTCGGACACCGGCACGCTCGTCGGACGCCGCCAGGGCAGATAGCTGGTCCGAGGGCGGTGCGACTCCTTTCGCCAGCCGGCTCCTTCAGAAAGAAATATGCCCTAGAGGCAATAGTAAAGTTGTTATTTTATATTTCCTTATTCATGATAAAGGTTTATTATTCATGCTAGAATTGCATTGATCGAAAACTTAAATACATGTGTGAATAGATAAACAAATACCATGTCCCTAGTATGCCTCTACTAGACTAGCTCGTTGATCAAAGATGGTTAAGGTTTCCTAAACCATAGACATGTGTTGTCATTTGATAATGGGATCACATCATTAGGAGAATGATGTGATGGACAAGACCCATCCGTTAGCTTAGCATATTGATCGTTCAGTTTATTGCTATTGCTTTCTTCATGTCAAATACATATTCCTTCGACTGTGACATTATGCAACCCCCGGATACCGGAGGAATGCCTTGTATGCTATCAAACGTCACAACATAACTGGGTGATCATAAAGATGCTCTACAGGTATCTCTGAAGGTGTTTCTTGAGTTGGCATAGATTGAGATTAGGATTTGTCACTCCGAGTATCAGAGAGGTATCTCTGGGCCCTCTCGATAATACACATCATAAGCTTGCAAGCAAATGACTAAGAAGTTAGTCACGAGATGATGTATTATAGAACGAGTAAAGAGACTTGCCGGTAACGAGATTGAACTAGGTATGAAGATACCGACGATCGAATCTCGGGCAAGTAACATACCGATGGACAAAGGTAATTACGTATGTTGTCATAACGGTTCGACCGATAAAGATCTTCGTAGAATATGTAGGAGCCAATATGGGCATCCAGGTTCCACTATTGGTTATTGACTGACCGGAAAGGTGTCTGAAAGGATCAAGATGGACCTAGAGGGGGGTGAATAGGTACAATTACAAGTTTTAATTATTACTTAGCAATTTTAGGCAATAATGCGGAATATGAAAGTGAGCCTAACAATTGCAAGTATGATGCTAAGAGCCAAGCAAGGTAAACAAGTAACACAAATATGTGAGAAGACAAGCACAATATGATATAAGTAAGGCTTAAGAGACAAGTAACTACAAGTAGGAAGTTAGGGTTAGGGATACCCGCAACTTCGAGAGACGAGGATGTATGCCGATGTTCACTTCCTTGGAGGGAAGCTACGTCACTGTCAGAGAGGTGGATGTTACCATGAAGGCACACCAACACCACGAAGGCTCACCCTATTCTCCCTTTGAGACAACACCACAAAGGCGTTTCTCAACCACTAGTGGTAGACCTTGGGGTGGTCTCCAAAACCCTCACAAACTTTCCCGGGGGGGGGGGGGGTAATCACAATGGTTGATCCCTCTCCGAAAGACTCCTACCGCCTAGGAGTCTCCAACCTCCAAGAGTAACAAGAATGATGGGGAAAAGCTCAAGACTTGCTCAAATCACGAATTCCTTTGGTGCAAAGAAGGCGAAGGAGTGGATCTATCACTTGGACGGACAACTTCTCTCAAATGCTCTCAAATCCTTTGGGGCGCTTGTGTGAATTTCATTGCTGTGGGTCCCGTGTGTGCTCGAATAAGATTGTTTTAGGATTCTATTTAGTTGAATTTCTTGACTCCGCGGTGCTGGTTATCGAGTTTATGGCGCCGCCGACCATCAAAAAAGTCAAAGATTATTATGGTGTGAGCCTTCTTTCTTTTTGGCCTTAGATTATCATAAGCGAGGAAAGATTTGGGGTGGAAGAGTGAGAGAGAGAGAGAGTGAAATGTGTTCTAGGGTTTGCTCAAAGTGAATGGTCAACCCTCTCCCGTGGGGGAAGAGGGCTATATATAGTGTGTGAGAAAATACGGCCATTGTAGTGTAAGTGACAAGGTAGGACGAACATCCGGCCTAGTATATGTAAACATAAGCAGAAAGAAGAGAACAGAACAGAGATCCCGAACATCCGGGGCATAGCCCAGACATCCGGCGAGACTGAAAGACCTGGACATCCGAAAAGATGGCCGGACATCCGACTAGCTCACACAACTGAAGACGCTCTCTGGATAGCCCGAGCCGGACATCCGGCATGGAGGCCCGGAAATCCAGGGTGTATGGAGAGCCCGGACATCCGGCATGGAGGGCCGGACATCCGGAAGAAAGCACCACCATATATTGTTCTCTGGATAGCGGGGTCTGGATATCCGGCGTGTGGGCCGGATATCCGGAAGGTGGCCCGGACATCCGGCAAGGCCAGAGGCAGAATAAGCCTGAGAGTATAGTGATAGATCTAATGGATTTTAGGAAGGAGTTTTGTGGCAAGAGAAAGTCTTTTACTAACCCTACCGATCCCCTCTTAATAGTGCGGGATCCTATACTCAAGAAAACAAATATGTAATCATTTTGATACTTTCTCCTTGAGTAAAATCCACTTCGTATGCTCACGATCCACACACTTTTGATGAACCGGACTAACACCTGAGATTCACTTGACGAACATGGTTAGTCCCCTACATGTATATTGCCATCAACATCAAAACATGATGTAAGGGCATGATTGCACTTTCAATCTCCCCCTTTTTGTTTGTTGATGACAATCATACATGTAGTATCATATATGCAATAAATAAATTTAGCATTGTAAATCATGAGAGCATAACACAATATATGTTCCTATTTGCTTTAGCTCCCCCTCATTGTGTGCATGAGATGATTATGTTAGGATGTACATCACACATTCTCATGGTAGCATATGTAGCTCAAAAAGATAGAAAGGTGTGACACACACATATGAAACAACCATAACAACATTTCATAGCCACAAAGATAACAACATAGTCTCAAACGATTAAGTACCGTATGTAGCATACATAAAGAGTCATACATAAAGAGTTTGAATAATAGTGAACACAAATAGCCAACATATAGCATGACCTCACTAAGATACTACTTCTCCCCCTTTGACAGCAACATGCAAAAAGGGGCGAAGAACTAGAAGAACTCTATAGAGATCACTCCTGGCGGATGTCATCATCATCATCATCAAAGAACTCGGCGTACTCATCACGAGACGGGAAACCGGAGGTGGAAGAGGACGGAGCCGCGGGAATCGGATCGTCATCACTCAGAACTCCCATGGTCGCGAAGGCGCTGCTTGAGCTGGTTCTTGGAGATGATGAGGCGTTTCTGAACATCATGATTTTCCTAACAATTGAAAGTGATCGCCTTCATGATAGCAGACTGAGCCTTGCCCAAGAATGAGGCAAGACGTCCACGAGGAGCGGTCGAGGAGGAAGGCACGGAGGAACCCGTGGGCTGAGACGCACCAGCAGACTTCCTAGGCGGTCGAGGTGCAGCAGCCGATGCAAGAGCGGCCATGCGCATATGAGTAGGAGGCTTTGATACGTCTCCAACGTATCTATAATTTTTTATTGTTCCATGCTATTATATTACCCGTTTTGGATGTTTATGGGCTTTATTATACACTTTTATATTATTTTTGGGACTAACCTATTAATCGGAGGCCCAACCCAAATTGTTGTTTTCTTGCCCATTTCAGTGTTTCGAAGAAAAGGAATATCAAACGAAGTCCAAACGGAATGAAACCTTCGGGAGAGTTATTTTTGGAACGGAAGCAATCCAGGAGACTTGGAGTAGACGTCAGGGAAGCTTCGAGGTGGCCACGAGGCAGGGAGGCGCGCCCCCCACCCTCATGGGCCCCTCGTGGCTCCCCTGCCCGACTTCTTTCGCCTATATATATCCATATACCCTAAAAACATCAGAGAGCAGAATAGATCGGGAGTTCCGCCGCCGCAAGCCTCTGTAGCCACCAAAAACCAATCGGGACCCTGTTCTGGCACCCTGCCGGAGAGGGGAACCCTCACTGGTGGCCATCTTCATCATTCCGGCGCTCTCCATGACAAGGAGGGAGTAGTTCACCCTCGGTGCTGAGGGTATGTACCAGTAGCTATGTGTTTGATCTCTCTCTCTCTCTCGTGTTCTTGATTTGGCACGATCTTGATGTATCGCGAGCTTTGCTATTATAGTTGGATCTTATGATGTTTCTCCCCCTCTACTCTCTTGTAATGGATTGAGTTTTCCCTTTGAAGTTATCTTATCGGATTGAGTCTTTAAGGATTTGAGAACACTTGATGTATGTCTTGCATGTGCTTATCTGTGGGGACAATGGGATATCACGTGATCTACTTGATGTATGTTTTGGTGATCAACTTGCGGGTTCAGTGACCTTGTGAACTTATGCATAGGGGTTGGCACACGTTTTCGTCTTGACTCTCCGGTAGAAACTTTGGGGCACTCTTTCAAGTTCTTTGTGTTGGTTGAATAGATAAATCTGAGATTGTGTGATGCATATCATATAATCATACCCACGGATACTTGAGGTGACATTGGAGTATCTAGGTGACATTAGGGTTTTGGTTGATTTGTGTCTTAAGGTGTTATTCTAGTATGAACTCTATGATAGATTGAACGGAAAGAATAGCTTCATGTTATTTTACTACGGACTCTTGAATAGATCGATCAGAAAGGATAACTTTGAGGTGGTTTCGTACCCTACCATAATCTCTTCGTTTGTTCTCCGCTATTAGTGACTTTGGAGTGACTCTTTGTTGCATGTTGAGGGATAGTTATATGATCCAGTTATGTTATTATTGTTGAGAGAACTTGCACTAGTGAAATTATGACCCCTGGCATTGTTTCAACACATTGCAATACCGTTTACGCTCACTTTTATCATTAGTTACCTTGTTGTTTTTATATTTTCAAATTACAAAAACCTATATCTACCATCCATATTGCACTTGTATCACCATCTCTTCGCCGAACTGGTGTACCTATACAATTTACCATTGTATTGGGTGTGTTGGGGACACAAGAGACTCTTTGTTATTTGGTTACAGGGTTGTTTGAGAGAGACCATCTTCATCCTACGCCTCCCACGGAATGATAAACCTTAGGTCATCCACTTGAGGGAAATTTGCTACTGTCCTACAAACCTCTGCACTTGGAGGCCCAACAACGTCTACAAGAAGAAGGTTGTGTAGTAGACATCAGGCTTCCAAATGGAATGCACAACGGTCTTAGCAACCTCAAAAGGGAGCAGTGTGATCAATCATTGCCTGAATGAATGGAGCATGAGGGAATGTGCGCGTCTGAAGAAAGCTGGAGAGACGGATCTCATGCCAAATATAATGGGCTGTGTCAAGAGGCTCAGTAGGTGTGTCTTGCACCATCAAATCAATGCAGTAGTTGCGAGCCCTTGAGCGATCACCCTTCTTAGGATAGAGAGTGTGAAGCACACACTGATAGAGAATGTAGTAGGGAGACTGGAAAATGGATACCTAATTGGGTGGATATTCACGTTCCTCCGGAGTGAGCTCAGAGATAGGCTTAAAAAGAGACATGCAAGCATCAATCCCTTTGGGCCTATAGTGAGGATCCATACTGTGGATGTGATGGCCAACACCGGAGAAGCCCAAAATCTGAACAAAACGGTCATAGGTGATGCTCAGCACAACGTCATCAGTCATCCACGTGAGAGTGTTGATTGGCCCAAAGAAGCAGGTGGCATAGAACTGAAGGATGGCAGCTTCATTCCAATCACACTTGAAAGTCATTGCTTGACCTAGAGTCATATCATCAATGATCTTGACCGTGTTGTCAGGGAACATGGCAGGATGATCACGCATGAACTAAAGATCCAGGTATTTATGAGGAGCAAGTCCACGACCGTGAATGAAGCTAGAGTAAAGATCTTGCTGCATGCGAGTACGAAAACGAGGATCCTCGACATCAGCCACCATCTCATATGGGTTGGTATCCCGCCGGAACTCAAGATATGGACCAGCCCCCATGGTGGTGAAGTCGTGTGTGGGGCGGTCCCCGCTGAAAGGAAGCTCCATTGAGATGCGACGCCCATGGACCACGGGCATTGCAGCACCACGGACTTGAGGCACAGGGGCCCTCCTAGTGCCTGGCTTTGACTGACCAACAGAGCGTCTTGGTGCAATATCCACTTCTTCCTCCCCAACATAGTCCGCATCGTCCGGATCAGAAACCGATGGACTCGGAGATGGTGCCCGACGCTTCTTTTTAGGACCGGTGGTAGTCATCTTCTTCTTAGGTCGAGCATGTTCCTCGGAGTCAGTGTAACCTTGCTGGCGATCGACTGAAATGGGTACACAAAAGGGATACCTATGAGAAGGAGTCAAAAAGGTATGAACAAGGATAAGAACAATTTAAACAGTGGGGATGTGAACATTTTCGAACATGACCATAGGACAATCCAAGTGGTAGATAAAAAATATTAGCATGCCCATGATTAAGTTGTTTAGCCAAGTACATAGAGAGGAATTTAGGCTAGGCAAGTGACATTACATCTCATGAGAAGATATATATATCAAAATAGTCACGAGAGATAGCGAAAACCTAGAATGGTTGGGCCAAACACGGATATAGGCAAGAATAGATAGCAGCCATACCCCGGGAAGAAGGAGGAGGGCCGCATTGCTTGGTACGCGCCATGAAGAACTCCGGCGGCCGATCCACAAGTCAACGCCCGAACCGGCCCTTCCCGAGTGATTCACACCGCAACCCAGAGAGTGGATTGGATGGAAACATAGATCGGGAGGAGATGAGGGCGTGGCAGAAGATCGGGGCCGGAGGACAGAGGAGATGGCCGGGGCAGCGCTGGAGCATAGCCCGGCGGCGGCGGCAGTTTGATATAGATGGGGAGAGCAAGGGAGAAAGGAATGGGGAACTGCCCCCAAATCCCGGGCCCTCCCCCATTTTGTGTGTTTGCGGGCGACGGGCCGGACATCCAGGGGCCAAGCCCGGTATTCCGGCGACTATAGGTCAGATAGCACAATCCCAGGGCCCGGATGTCCGGCCACTTGAGGTGCTCGATGGGAGTTTTTGCAGCAAAATCGTGCCAGGTCCCAGATGTCCGGCTGAGGAGCCGGATGTCCGGCAACTGGACAGAGAGCCCAAGCAGAGGAAAGATTTTGTAAGGGACAACTAAGATATTTTGATATAGACTCCGCCAAGGAGATTTAGAGATTGTAGGGATGAAAACCTGAGTAATCTATGCCCATACTAAGATGTGCAATAATAAACCAACAATATTTAAGTAAAGAAAGGTTCATATAAGCAATCCACGAGCGGTGACCGAGGTCACCATGTTTGAGCATATGGGACATAGTACCACAAAGATTTCGACTTTGGGTACATAGTCACGAGTCCATCATTTAAAGCACCATAGTTCGAAAACCATGAAAACTTTGAGAGTGTTTGTTCTATTTATGCATTATGTAGGGTGAGAGTACTTATGAATTGAATGTCTCCCCCTAAATATATGCCTACATCAAGACAAGACATTAAGTACATACATGGATGGGTACTAGATTTCACATAATGTTGTCAAGCTCCAAGATACCAAGTTCACGCCTAAGTTGACAAAACCTTGCTTCATCCAATGGCTTGGTGAAAATGTCTGCAAGTTGCATATCTGTGCCAACATGAGCAATATCAATGTCACCCTTTTCCACATGATCTCTCAAGAAATGATACCTAATATCAATGTGCTTGGTGCGGGTATGATCTTTGGGATTCTCAGCAATATTGATGGCACTTTCATTATCACATAGAAGAGGCACATGTCTATAGGTGATACCATAATCCTTCAAAGTTTGCCTCATCCATAGTAATTGAGTTGCACAACTGGCGGTTGCAATGTATTCGGCTTCGGTGGTGGAGAGGGCAACACAATTTTGTTTCTTCGAGGACCAACTTACCAAGGAGCGTCCAAGAAATTGACATGTACCGGAGGTGGACTTACAATACACTTTGTCTCCAGCCCAATCCGCATCCGTGTACCCAATGAGACCAAACTTGGCATCCTTGGGGTACCATAGACCCAACTTTGGGGTGTGAACAAGGTATCTAAGAATATGCTTAACCGCCTTATGATGACTTTCCCTAGGGGAAGCTTGAAATCTAGCACACATGCATACACTAAACATGATGTCTGGTCTAGATGCACAAAGATAAAGCAATGAACCAATCATAGAGCGGTAAATAGATGGGTCGAAAGGGATACCGTTTGTGTCTTCAGTGAGTACATTTTTTGTTGGCATGGGTATCTTACATGGACTAGCATCAGACATGCCAAACTTAACTAGGATATCCTTGAGGTACTTTGCTTGAGACAATAAAATTCCTTCTTGAAATTGTTGAATTTGGAATCCGAGAAAGAACTTCAATTCTGCATTGAGTAACATCTGGAAGTTCTTGGTCATGGATGCCGCAAACTTCTTGCACAAATGAATGTCAGGAGAACAAAAAATGATATCTTCTACATAGATTTGGCATAAGATCAAATCACCCTTGTCCCTCTTAGTAAAAAGAGTGGGATCGATCACCCCTCTCACAAAACCATCATCAAGTAAAAACTTCTTAAGATGATCATACCAAGCACGAGGTGCTTGTTTCAAGCCATACAAAGCCTTATGAAGTTTATACACATAGTCTTTGTGATCAGGATCAACGAACCCAGGTGGTTGTGATACATATACTTCTTTTGTAGAGGACAGTTAAGGAAACACTCTTCACATCCATTTGATGTAATGTAAAACCATTGAAAGGAGAATGTGCAAGTAAGATGCGAATAGATTCAAGACGGGCAACGGGGGAAAAGGTCTCACCAAAGTCCAAACCTTGAACTTGTGAGTACCCTTGTGCCACTAACCTGGCCTTGTTGCGGATGATTACACCATTCTCATCTTGCTTGTTCTTGAAAATCCATTTTGTTCCAATGACATTGTGTTCCGTGGTTGGCCTCTTAACTAATGACCACACTTGGTTGCGTTCGAAGCTGTTCAACTCTTCTTGCATAGCAATGAGCCAATCGTTGTCCATCAATGCTTCTTGTACCTTGAGAGGCTCAACACTAGACACAAACAAGAAGTGAGCACAAAAGTTTGTCAATTGTTTACGAGTGACTCTACCTTCCGATATGCCATTGAGAATTTTATCAACATCAACACGACCGGCCACACGGGGCATGATGAAGGTTAGGGTTTCACGAGGTTCAACTTCATGTCCATCATCCACATCCTCAACATATGGATCATTAATGTGTGGTGGAAGATCTTCTTCTTCATATTGCATTTGTTGAGGTTCATCATCAATGATCGCACTTTCTTGTTCTTGCACTCGATGATGATCTTGTTCATGGAGATGATCATGACGAGGAACTTGATCATTTTCTTGTTCTTGAACTATGGGCATTGGTTGAGCAATAGGAGCTTGTGGTGGTATAGGTGTTGAAGTGGTTTGATGATGTGTGAAACTTCCATCTTCTTCTTCATCATCATGAGGTTCTTGTTCCATGGGAAGAAGAGCACCAACACCCATGGACAAAATATCTTGAGATGAATCTTCTTCACCTACATCACTTAGATCAACTTGCTCCCCATGGGAGCCATTAAATTCATCAAACACCACATCACAAGTTTCTAGAACACATCCATTGGATTTGTTGTAGACTCTATAGGCGTGAGAGTTTGATCCATAACCAACAAATAAGCCCTCAGTTGTTTTGGATTGAAATTTTCCTAACCATTCTCTTTTGTTGAGGATGAAACATTTGCACCCAAATACACGAAAGTACTTGACATTTGGCTTGTTCCCGATTAGGAGCTCATATGGAGTCTTTTCCAATATTTTGTGGAGGAAGAGCCGGTTTGATGCATGGCATGCGGTGTTGATAGCCTCGGCCCAAAAACTATGTGGCGACTTGTATTCATCCAACATGGACCTTGCCATCTCCACAAGTGTATGATTCTTCCTTTCTGCAACACCATTTTGTTGAGGCGTGTATGGTGCGGAATATTGATGCTCAATCCCTTCATCACTAAGAAATCCTTCCAAGGTGTAGTTCTTGAACTCGGAGCCATTATCAGTTCTTATTGCCAAGATTCCTTTGTCAAACTTGCGTTGTGCTTGCTTGGCAAAATCAATGAAGGTGATCTTCGTCTCGTCCTTGGACTTGAGGAAAGACACCCATGTGTATCTTGAGTAATCATCAACAATGACAAGTCCAAACTTCTTCCCACCAATACTATCCCATGAAGGAGGCCCAAAAAGATCCACATGAAGGAGCTCCAAAGGCCTTGAAGTAGACACAATATTCTTGGGTGGGTGCTTTGATTGATGTTGCTTCCCGGCTATGCATGCATTACACACACGATCTTTCTCAAAAGAGACATTGGTTAGTCCAAGGATGTGATTACCCTTTAAGAGATATTGAAGATGTCTCATGTCGACATGGGCTAGCCGGCGATGCCAAAGCCACCCCTTGTCGGCCTTGGCTATTAGAAAAGTTGCATGGAATGTGCTCTCTTTCGAGAAATCAACCGTGTAAAGGTTGCCATCCAACTCTCCAACAAAGGCCACTTCGAGAGTATCTCTCTTAAAGACTTTCACACCCGTTAGTCCAAAGAGTGTATCATAACCAACAGAAGCCAATTGGCAAACGGAAAGTAAATGGTATTTAAGGGATTGGACAAGCATGACATTTGCAAGAGACATGTCATTTGTGATAGCCACCTTGCCCAACCCGAGTACCTGTCCTTTTGATCCTCCACCAATAATGCTCATAAATGGTTGAATAGCTTCCATGAAATCGTAGAGCAATTTGTTATCTCCGGTCATATGATTGGTACATCCACTATCGATCACCACTACAAAAAAAATACACTTCCGTGATGATACGTGTTTGTCACAGTAGGTCGCGTTTTTTGTCGTGCATGTACATCCATGACAAATTTATGACAGAATCAAGATAGTCATACCTGTGCTGTCGTAGAAGTGTTCCATGACATTACCAAAATTATCATCACGGAAGTGTCCACTTCCATGACGATAAATCGCGCGTCACAGAAGTGCTTTCGTCAAGGGTGACCGACACGTGGCATCCACCGTAACGGAACGCCGTTAAGCTATCGGGTCAGGTTTTGGATCCGATAATCCGTAAACAGCCCCGACCAATGGGGATTTTCCACGTGTAAAATCATCATTGGCTGGAGGAAACACGTGGCACGGCCCAACAGAGGCCATTCCTGTGAAAAGGCCGGCCCGTTTGACTTGGTCAAAAGGTGGCGGGCCGGCCCATGGAAAGCCTGTTAACGGCCTGTTCGCATATAGCCCATTTACAGCCGCTAACCCAAGGCCCGTTACGCCCTATCCGAATTAGGCCCAGTAGCGTCATCTGGGCCATCCAATATGATTCCAGCCCATTTTCACTTCTGGCCCATGTATGGCCCATGACGTCTTTCGGCCCATATGAGGCCCTATGTAACTCTTGGCCTATTAACGGCCCGTGGTGAAACTGGCCCCTAATGAACAGTGTATCACTTTACACCCATTAACGGCCCGTGGTGAAACTGGCCCGTAATGAACAGTGTATCACTTTATACCCATTAACGACCCGTTATTCCGTTGGGCCGTTTCCAGCCCATGTTATCTTTCGGCCTTCTCAGAGCCCATTTATTCTTGGGCTCATTTCCAGCATTTGTTTACTTACGGCCCGTTACTGTCATTTTCTGCTTGTGGGCCAAATTCAGCCCGTGGTTACAGTCGGCCCGTTTGTGGTCCGTTAATACGTTGGGCCGTTTTCATAGCGTCATCAAATACGGCCTATTAACGATGGCCCATTATGGTCGGCCCATGAACGGACGATTCCAACTCTAGCCCGTTTACGGCCATAATGCGGCCTGTTATTGGCCCATGTTTGGCCAATCGATCATACGGCCTGTATAAGGCCCATTGATGATACGACCCGTAGAAGGCCCATTGTTTCTACGACCCGTAGAAGGCCCATTGTTTCTACGGCCCGTAGAAGGCCCATTGTTTCTACAGCCCGTAGAAGGCCTATTGTTTCTACGGCCCGTAGAAGGCCCACTGTTTCTACGGCCCGTAGGAGGCCCAGTGTCACTACAGTAAATATTAGCCCATGGTTATTGTGGCCTAGTTTTAAAAAATAGGTTATTGCAGCCACTAGCAAACCGCGGAAAAAGAACTGCACTGACTACAAGCAAACAAATAAACAAGACAACAAGGAAATAAATAAGCAAGCAACTTATGCTAGGCTATCACGGCTATTACACATATTACATCCACTGGGCATCAAAGTTCGCCACCAGTGCAAATATAGGGAACAAAGCAGCACATTACATACACTGGCCGTCAAAATTGGCCACCAGTGCAAATAAACGCGGCAGCAAAACAAGAGCATAACTGAAACAACTTCAGAAGAGCTCAAGAAACGTTATCCTGGGTATCCACCATGCTGGCAATAAGCTTAGCAAGCTGATTAGCTTTGTCCTGTTTGGCGCTAAAATCCTCCAACGCTTGCTGTTGCACCAGAAAGTATGCATCTGAATGCTCCAGGGACTTCCGCAGTCCTTCCGCTTCTTGTCGCAGCACAGCTGATCGATGTCTTTCAGCTTGTAGTTGAGACTCAAGAAACCGAACTGATTCAGACAGTGAGTTTGAACAGCTTGTGCAAGTAGTAGTGGCCAGTAACTCGAACACTAAACCAAGGCAGGACTTTGGGGTTGTCTCGCTGTCTTCAAGATAGTCTTCCTTAGCTGTTTTATCAGCTTTGTTGGAGACCAACAAGGATGTGTCACTATCCTGAACCTTATCTGCATTACTTCCTTTACCATTGCTTAATAAGGCACTCTTCCCCAATATTCTGTCAGCATTCTAAAAGAAGAAACAAGCAGACACATAACAAGTTTAGCATGTACTAGTATATGAAACTCATTTCGGTGAACCAGTTCATTAGTAAGGTGGACAGGATTAAACTACCAAGTCTTCTATTGCCAAGTACTAGTACATAATAAAAGCATCAAACAAACATATATCTATGTCCTATGGTCACTGCATTGTCTTACCAAATCAAAATAGAGACACGGTTCAAATCATATCAGTTCAAGACAAAGCAACAGTGAAAGAATACAAAGCGTGGGAAACTACACAGGACAACAAGATTTCAGATGGGTACCACGGGTCTACATGTACAACAACACTATTGGCTCTGTTGTGATGCTAGTAATGTGCATGATATGAAAGTCAACTGTATACACAATTGAAATGGAAATCAACAGAGCTATTGATAAGAGCAAACCTGTTAGAGAAACATGCGTGAACATACCTGCTGTGCCATTGGAGTTTCGATTGGATCCTTCAATTTAAAAATAAGTTTGTATGAGTAAATACAATGATACAAGAGCAAAGCAATCATAGTTAAAAAAGGCGCGCCTAAGCGAGCGCTTAAGCGCGCCTAGGCTCTAGGCGTTGGCAAAACGCATTGCGCATAACTACGCATAATCTGTGCATAACTGCGCATAAGCATGCGATTTGGTCAGTAAAGCGCAAGGCGGTGGCAAAACGCACAATTAACGCCTAGCGCTTTTTTGAACTATGATAGCAATGGAATCTTAAATTAGAACAGTTGTTCTTCAGGTTTAGGCACTTGTTCTACATGAACAGAGTACGGTAAGACACAAGAATATAATACTTAAAAATAGAAAATGAGCTCATAGACCTTACCACATTCTTGGTTCGGGGCCAGTACAGAACAAGGCGTTCCAAGTCATCGTCCAGTAAATGTGTCTCAGGAGAACGTAAGGGAATTTGATGAGTTTCTTTGCCGGTGAAGTATGTTTTCTTTAGGTAATTCCGATACTGCCACCAAGCATTCTTGAAGATAGCAGAGGTATTAGCACAGGTTACCTCATCCTGAGTTTCCAAATCCGTCCTTCTCTATAGAGAAAAATGGGAAAAATTGCTGTATTATAACCATCATGGAGGTAGGATGTATGGGACGAAGCAAATTAATTGCCATGAACAACATTACTTACACATAACTCCTGGACAAACACCTGCAACTGGCATTTTCCTTCATCTTCAGTATAATATTTCCAAGATGGGAAGATACGCACATACGATTTAACAACATCAAATGCGATAGATGCTAAACTACGACTAGCTGGTTGTGCTTCCTCCACAGGAATAGGCGTACTAACTGGTGGAGTTGGGGTTCGCCGTGATAGTACTGGCCCTTTGGGCACTGGAGCTGCCTTACTAACTACTCTTGTTTGGGAGCTCTGTGGTGGAGATGGTGCTGTGTCAACAGGAACTGGGTTACTATCGGCTGGGGTTGGGGTTAGATTAGGTGAAGCTGGTTCTCTGTCCATCGCAGTAGGGGTACAATCTGCGAGAGTTTGGGTTATGTGTGGTAGGGCTGGTTCTTGTGCATGTAAAACCGGGGTGCTATCACCACCAAGAGGTAGCACTGTTTTATTTGAAGAGCGTGTTTTTAGTCCGCTAGATACTGGCATCACCCGCTCCAATTCAAATGGCTGATAAACAGGAAACATTGTTGAATGTACAGACATTGTATGAGAGACAGGTGCAATAGATAGTGTGGAAAAAGGAGGGCATGAAATAGTTGACATGTATATTGTTTAACTAAAACGGATAACATGACATAATTTCACATATATGATGTCTATCTAAACTGGATAGCATAGCATAACATAATTCAAAGATATGATGAATAACTAAACAGGATCGTATGACAAAATTCACCTACATGTTATCTAAGTAATCAGAATCGCATCATTTAATTCACATATGTGATTTATATGCTAAACAGAGGGCATTCGATATGATGTCTGAACTAAGAACATGGTGTTGAATATTGTGTATATGATGTCTAAACTATGCAATGCAAGACACCGTATGCATGATATGAGCAGTATAACCGTGCCAAGTTAGAGCATACACCTCAGTGGGGGAATAGGACTGGTCATCTGTCTCTGAGTCCATCTCTGAGGAGCTATCGGGACCCAACAAGAGATCTGCTTCGACGGGTAGCACTGTCTGCTCTGAAGGCCTTGTTTTCACTCCAGATTTTTCCATCTCCCACCCAAATGGTTGATTCACAGGAAGTGTAGTTTAATGTACAGACATTGTCGACAAATGGAAATGTAATGAAGAAAAGGTTGGGCAAGATATCATTCAAATATATGATGCCTGGTTAAACAGGATGGCATTGCACATTTCACATATATTATGGCTGGCTAAAAGACATGAGACTGCATAATTCCCATATATGATATAGAAACTAAACAGGTGGCATTACAAAACATGTCTAAACTAAGCAGATGACATATATGATGTCAAAAGTAGGCACTGCAAGGCAACATATGCATGATATGACTAACACCATCATGCCAAGGTAGAGCAAACACCTTGGGGGGTAAATAGGAGTGGTCGGCGGCGTCTGAATCCGCCTCAGAACAGATATCTTCCTCTGGATTACAATCTGGAGAGGGGTGGGGAGGGTTTGCCATTGAACCCACCATGGAGCGATGTCTGCATGACATTGTATTGCCGCGCAAAACTCTTCTCTTTTTCTCTACATGTTCAGCATGACTGTGTACAATATCTGACATGCATGCGAAAAAAATATGGTGAGATTATGTAAGGAGAGCATGCAGAAATTTTGAGTGATGGTAACAACCAGTGGATCGATGTTTTTCCGTTGAACCAAAATAGCCCTAATGGATCGACGTGAATGTATAGTAATAAGTGATGCAACAAGTGTACAACCTCTTTGCCGTAGCCGTGTCGACCTCAGCATCATTGGGTTGGTCGCTGAAGCAGTTGAGGCAGAGGTGGCTGTCAGAGGTGTGGAGGAAGATCTGAGGAATCTGTAGACGGCGTCCAGGGCACTGCTCTATTGTGATGGATCGTTCTGTCATTGGAGCAGCTCCGTTGAGCCGTAAGACGTCAAGGCTGAAGCAGCACAAGACAGACATCGTCAATCTCAAGTGGGATTCTAATAGCATCTCCAATAGATGATGTAAAATGGATGTAAAATTAACATCACCAAAAACCACCTGACTACAACAGATGAGGTAAAAACTGTTGACTCTGAACTTAACTATCGAAACTGAAATTTACTGTGGAATCTGAATGCTACTGTCGAAACTGAACGCAATGGTAGTAGAGAGGCACTTGACATGTAGTTTAGGGAGGGCCTGCAGTTCATCTTCAACCTGCACCCCCCTGAGCCGCCAGCCACCGCCGGCCCCAGCGCCGCCTCGCCGCCCCGAAACAACTCGCCACCGCAGCCCCGGCCAGCCCTCTAGGCCCCCTGCCCCCACCCTGAACCTAAGATAGATAGTGGGGTACCTCTCCGGCGAGCCCCCGTCCCTGCTGCAGGTGGTTCTTCCTTAACTCCGGCGAGCCCCCCCAACCCCTGAAAATCGACTGACCCAAAAGTCGATTCGGTCGACTGAAGTGTGGCTTAATCGAAGCAGAGCAGCAGCACGAGCGAGGGGGAGAGCAGCAATAGCAGCTGGGCGAGCGAGCGATCGAGCGAGAGCCGGAGCAGCAGCAGCAGCGCGAGCGAGCGAGCGAGAGCCGGAGCAGCAGCAGCAGATCCGGCTAGTATGGCCGTCGCCGCCGAAGGGGCCTCGCACTGGGGGAGAGCCGACGTGGAGATGTCGCCCGCAGCGCCGGCTTCAAGGTAGCTGCTCCATGGGGGTGCGGGATGGAGCACCGTCGGCGCCGGGAGGTCGAGTTCTGGAGAAGGTGCGATGCGATGAGTGTACAACCTCTTTGGTGGCACCGAGTAGGCCTCGGCTTCGTCCGAGGAGTCGGTGAGGATGCTGCGGTTCCGGTGGAGCAGGTTAAGGCGGCGCTGTGGGGATGGAGCAGCCGCGATAGAGGAGGCGATCGTCGGAGCAACTCCTTGGAGGTGGAGGACGGGGCGGCTGAACCGGCAGGACGGCGAGATGGACAACGTATCCTCATCCGGGGAGGTGGATGAGGGACGTCGAGCTATTGCGGTGGACGACGTCGTCGGGGAAGAGGCTCCGGCTAGGCAGCGGTGACGTGGCGGACGGAGGAGGGTGGGGTTTCGCGGCTTGAGCGGAGAGGTTATGGCGGCCTGGGATTTCAATTGGCGAAAAGGGGGCGATGGGAGGGGGTGAAGCATGACTTAGGGACACGCTTGTCCAAAATGTAGGGTGTGTTACAAAAGTACCCCCCCACCGATTTGAACTAGCGGCCCTTTCGGCTCAGGGTTAGAAGGGGGATTTCGCGTGTCGGGATTTGGCAGCTGGAGGGAGTTTTCGCGCGCGTTGTAATTTCGGGATAGCAAGGCGCGGGTTGTGAAGGCGCCAGTTTTGGGAGCACGATATCTGAATTTTCGGGATATAACAAGACGCGGGTTGAATTTTAGGGACAAGCCTAATGGGTAGTAATATTGTACTTGTACATACCAAATCAATTCACACTTCCCTCAACCAAAAAGAAAACGAAAAAAATAAAACTATTCACACCACACAAAGGGAGAGTCTTGCCCCGTTTTACTATACAAATGCTATTCAAAGATACTCCCTACTTCCATCTATATAGGGCCTAATGCGTTTTTCGATGCTAACTTTGACCAAATATTAGAGCAATGATATATGACATGCAACTTACACAAAGCACACCGTTAAATTCGTCTATGAAAGGTTCTTTCAATGATATAATTTTCACATTGTGCATGTCATGTACTATTAATCTTGTCAATAGTCAAAGGCGGTCTTAAAAATCTCATTACGCCCTATATAGATGGAAGGAGGGAGTATGAGTCCATGTTATGTCCCATTAAATTTTTTCGCTTGCTGTATAATGCATGTAACCTACTCATACCAACATATTAGTGCATTCCAAATGTCTATACTACCGCTGCAATTCGAACTAAATTTGAATTTGTTTCTCTATTTCAATAAGAATCTACAATCATGATTGTTGCCAACTTCAACCATCATAGTTTCCTTGCTATCCGCCAGATATAAATCGGACGGCCTATAATGCAGGATGGCAGGCACACCATCATCAACAACTCCGTTTTTTTATAAGAGTAGAGATAAAATATATTAAATGTAGTATAACATGTTCATAACCACACCATGTGTATCACCGTTATATATATTCACACATGCGTCGGTTTGAAACACTATGATAAATTCTTCAAATATCCGAATTCGCTCTTTATAATGAAGTATATATGATCTCTATTCGTCTTTTACACCCACACAACCCTCTTATCTTTGTAGCTAGAGCTAACTTTCTCTTGTGCATGCACACGCCCACATCCCTCTCACCCTCCCTCAGCATTCTCTAGCTCCATCGCGCAAATTCGTCTTTTCACTTTAGGTCGTTCACCCACGGTGTGTGTAGGCCCCCCAGCTCCTTCTTTACGGCACACATCGATCGATATGCCTCTCTAGCCAGGTGTGCCTAGCACAAACACAAGCTTCCCCTCTTCTCTTGTCACCGTCCATGCCTCACTCCACCACTCTTTTCATCGTTCTCGTACTCGCACACTCCTCCCCCCTCGATATAGTATGCCTCTCGTACCACCTCCTACATGCATCCCTCTCTCTCTATCCTTCTCCTCGTGCCTCATTTGCTTCTAACACACACATGCATGTATACCGATCGACCTCCCAACATATACCTAGATTGACTTTAACTACCCCCCCATCGATCGACGTACCTCACAAGTTATGTCTCTCCTTTCTCTAACAAAGGGCGATTGATCTTCATATGTAGTTACGTTTGCTTACCACAGCCACATCGCCCCCCTCATCATTCGTGCATGCCTCCTGACCAGTCTCTCACACGCACGTGCACAGACAACAAGCAGCCATCTCCTCTCTTATTGATATTGCGGGCGTGCCCTCCGTTTGTCTAGCAAGCCTATCCCACCATTTGTTAGAAGAAAATCCACTACCACCCCTCCAACACTCTAGCTCTGTCTCTCTCCCAACCTTATTCCTCTCCTGCACATATGCATGGATGCCGATCGATCTCCCTTAATACATTAATTGAGTTTCTGGACTTTTAATGTGCATAATCTAAATATGAATTGCATGCACATGCTCCGGTGCACCAAAGTGGGTTGAAAAATCACATGTGTGTCCTTGGTTGAATTTCTAGGTCCCATGGAAGAAATGAGAATGAAATTCAAACATCTGGGCATCATGACTCGGCCGAGAACATCGAGAAACTTTGATTTTAAATTCATGTAAATCCAAAACTCGCCTGGAAATCATGAAACTTGGCATGGTGTCATGTCACGGCACTAACATGTTGTGGTAAAAAATTGGGCCGATTTGGAAGCTCGTGGTTCTAAGAGGGAACGTGCCACCTTTGAGTGTGAAACGATATACGCTGCCCGCCCCCTTGAGTTTCTTAACAAAGGCAACATAGAACTACATTATGCCCTGTTAAATTTTGGAATTATTCTGGGTTCGTTTGTCGTTTTTTATACATTAATTGAGTTTCTGGTCATTTAATGTGCATAAGTCAAATTTGAACTACAAGCACATGCCTTAGTGCACCAAAGTTGGTTGAAAAATCACATTTGTGTCCTCGGGTGAATTTCTAGGTCCCATGCAAGAAATGAGAATGAAATTAAAACAACTGGGCATTGTGCCTCGGCCGAGAACATTGAGAAACTTGGTTTTAAAATTCTTGTAAATCCAAAACACGTCTGAAAATCATGAAACTTGGCATGGATGTCATGTCATGGTACTACCATGTTGTGGTAAAAAAATTGGCCGAATAGGAACAGATTTTGGTATAAGCTTCTTGCAAACCGAAGCTTCTCTCAAGAAGGCTCGTGGTTCTGAGAGGGAACGTGCCACCTTTGAGTGCGAAACGATATACGTTGTCCCCCTTGAGTTTATTTACAAAGGCAACATAGAACTACATGAGTGCCCTGTTAAATTTTGGAATTATTCCGGCTTCATTTGGCCTTATTTACACATTAATTGAGTTTTTGGTCATTTAATGTGCATAATTCAAATTTGAACTACAAGCACATGCTCCCGTGCACCAAAGTTGGTTGAAAACTCACATTTGTGTCCTCGGGTGAATTTCTACTCCCTCCTTCCATCTATATAGGTCCTAATGCATTTTTCGAGGCTAACTTTGACCAAACGTTAGAGCAATAATATATGACATGCAACTTACACAAAGCATACCTTCAAATTTGTATGTCAAAGGAGCTTCCAATAATATAATTTTCATAGTATACATCTCATGTGCTATTAATCTTGTCAATAGTCAAAGGCTGTCTTGAAAAACACATTAGGCCCTATATAGATGGAAGGAGGGAGTAGGTCCCATGCAAAAAATGAGAATAAAATTCAAACATCAGGGCATCGTGGCTCGGTCGAGAACATTGAGAAACTTGGTTTTAAAATCATGAAACTTGGCATGGTGTCATGTCATGGTAGTACCATGCCGTGGTAAAAAAAATTGGCTGAATAGGAACAAATTTTGGTATGAGCTTCTTTAAGAAGGCTCGTGGTTGTGGGAGGGAACGTGTCACCTTTGTGTGCATAATTCAAATTTGAAATACAAGCACATGTTCCAGTGCACCAAAGTCGGTTGAAAAATCACATGTGTGTCCTCGGGTAAATATCTAGGTTCCATGCAAGAAATGGGAATGAAATTCAAAATTCTGGGCGTCGTGGCTGGGTTGGAAACATTGAGAAACTTAGTTTTTTAATTCCTGTAAATCCAAAACACGCATGAAAATAATGAAACTTGGCTTGGTGCCATGACATGGCACCAACATGCTGTTGTAAATTTGCAGTCCGATTTGCAAAGGCGCACACATTAACAATCAACAAAGTCATTTTGGAACAAGTGCTGTCGCGTTACAATCGGAAACACAAGTATTATTGAAACCGTGGGCGTTCTACTTACTAGTACCATTTACGTGCCGCCACGCGTCCCCATTTTTTATTAGCTAGGAGGCGCCGTGCAGGGTAGCTATTTGAGTACGAGAGGCGTGCGATCAGACCCCTGCGCATGCTTATCGGGAGGAGAGCCCTTTGACCTCCATCTGCCGTCCACCTCTCTCCCAAGGTCTCCATTAATGGTGCCCGAGCCTCTATTTAATGGCGTGACTATGTCTCACTCGACTGAGATTTAAGAGAGAAAAAAGAAAATCTGAAAGCACGGATCTTGATGTAAGATCCGACGGACCTATATAGCATCTACTGCGACTTATAGCAAGAATGATGAATATATAAGGACACGGCAGTCCGCGCAGGCCAGGTGCCCTCCCTTGCACTTCAGAAATCAATCGAACAGCACATCAATCAAGAAACCTGCACCTTGCTCAATCAGCCGAACGGACGAGGTGTATTCGAACCTCATACACTGGAGGCGTCAAGGGGCGGAGGCACAAGGGGCAGTGGAGCACGGTGAGGTCCATCGAGACCTTAGAGAGCTCCATCGTCGGGTCCTGTTCGGTCTGCATGATCTCGCCCTCCTCGTGCACAACCATCTCTCGACTTGGGCCGGGGTATTACAAAGCTTTACCGTCACATATTTTATACTACTTCAAGGTGCATTAAATCAACACATGCAAGTATCAAAAGGAGAGTCACGGCATGCATGCATGCATTGTAATTAATGCATCGGTAAACGCAAATTATTGAAATATATCGAGTGCAGTGCTTTGATGTGTCGCGTCAACTCGTACATCAACGAGAAGTTTGATTATCCTCTCCCTCGCGGACTTAACTGCACCTGCCTTTGGCTGTATGATAGGTTGGCCACACACCTGTCGGGCCCACCTGTCATACATGCAAAGGCAGGAGCGTTCCTCCCTCGCCCATGAGCGTGGTGGCTGGCAAGACTAGGAGAAGCTTTCGCTACACGCTCTCCCTCCCGCACGCGGTGGACATGCAGCAGTTCAACCGGTGTCAAATGGCCAGAAGCGTACTGTAGTACTCCTCTAGTGCAATAGTACTCCATCATTGTTCGACTTCCCGAAGAGGCGAAGAGCCAAGCGCAGCCCGGACACTCGTGTGGCAGTTTCATGTGTAGAGTAGTCTAGGATAGCCTGTACCGTGCCTGTAAGCTTAAAATCGTTGGGGTCGGCTCCATGCTATGTGGCCGTCTCGAAGTTTTTAAAAAAAAATTAAAATAGTCTTCTGGCCCTACCTGACACCCTGGTGATTGTAGTTTGCACGCTCATCTGGTCAAGACAGGAATACATATATTAAATTTTTTTTTTCGAAAAGGGGGGATTCCCCGGCCTCTGCATCAGAACGATGCATACGGCCACATATATTTTAATTTGTGGTGGGTAAATGTTAGAGGTTGCAGCAAATATATTATACACTGCGGGTCTTTCAGCCAAGTTTAGAGGCAAGCATGTGGGGCCAGTGCTATGATGTGTCGCATCAACTCGTACAACGAGGAGAAGCTTGATTTTACTACACGCCTTCTCCCTCACCCATGCGCGTGGTTGCTCGCAAACGAGGACATGCTTTTGCTTAGTAGTACTTCTACAACAAGCTATCCGTCCCGCTTGCGGTGGACGGACATGCAGCAGTGGATTCGACACTGTAGAAGCAGTAGTAGTAACATCATTGTTCGTCTTCTCGAAGAGGCGAAGAGCCAAGCGCAAACCAAACGTTGCAGTTGCGAACATTGGAGCACGCATATAGCTAGGCTCTTGTATGAGACAAAATTGCTGTGTGAGCCCACTATTGTACTAATACGTACAACTACTTGCTAGTATAGCCCTGTAAACCAGAAAGGAGTATTTGCCCTTCTAGAGATTTCAACAAGTGACTAGACTACACCGAGATGGAGTACATATGGAGCAAAATGAGTGAATCTGCACCGTAAATAAATACGTACTAGTTCTATCGTTTTCCTTTCCGAGGTGCACAATATTGAGTATACTGACTAGTCTCTTTTTGACACGCATTTACGTTTTTTACACAGTACAGACGCAAGCGCTCATATACACGCGCATACACTCACCCCTATGAACGCACACATGCACGACACTATCTTGAAATTTACAAAGTCACCATAGGCACCTCGTCGTCGACGGGTCCATAGGTGCTTGAATGCCAAGAAGGGAGAGGGTAGCGGTTCCCGAGACGTTGAACGGTCAATGATGCATCCTCAATGACATGCAGATGGAATTAATTGGAGAAGCAGAATAGAGCCAGCACGATGTGAATGCAACAGAGTTTGGACTCTCATATAATAAAGGCGCTCCACCACTCCAATCCATCTACTCCCAAGTCTCTGCGCAACACTGCTCACTCCAATCCAAGACCAAGTGACCAGAAGCCACAAGCACCTATGGAGGCGAGCGGCAGTCGGCTGTGCCAAATCATCCAAGGCGCCGGCCTGCGGCCCCGCACCGCGCAGCGTTTCCAGACGGTGCTGGCGACCGCAGGCATCGTAGCCCTCGCCGACGCCGGCTTCGCCTCTCGCATGGACGACATGATGGTCAACTCCATCCGCAAGTTCACCGTCGTCAAGAAGCGCGCGGACGACCTTGCCGTACTGCTCCAGCCCGCGCGCCCAGGCTCCTCATTGCCTGCCACCCTCATCGGCCTCCATGGTGATGAACTCTTTCAAGCCCTGGTGGCCCTGCAGGTGCCGGAGGTCGCGACAAAGAATGTGCACCTCGAGGCCGCGCTCGCCGCGCAGCGCCTCGCCATGCAAGAAACCGCCAACCTGCACATCCACTTCTACGCCTCGACGGTGTAGAGTGCCCTGAGGTTGAGCACACAGATGATCTACGTACGTTCAAATACGATCAACCGTGCGACAGCAGTTCCAAATCGAGAGGGAAAGGCGAAGAGTCGGTGGACGGTTGCCAGTTTGCCACGATACACGAAGAGGCGCCCCGGCCTACACGTCCTTTCGGAAATTGTACAAAAGGACTCGCCGTCTTCTCACTGACATGTTGGAACGGGACCACATGTCAACAAAACATGGTGTGTAATTTCTCGTGCAAAATGCGATCTGGCCGCGTTGGCCCGAGGTGCCGCATTAGTTATCGACCTTTATTTTTTAACATACAATCTGAGTGGATAGCTCATGTGGTCATCACACGTGAGCGGATATATAGGTGGGCTAGGTGGGCAGGCGGCAACAATCTAAGTGCTAAAAGAGTTGATCTAGAAAAAAGAGTTGATCCAATGCTTGGTTTTGTTTGGATTTTCCAACTATGACCATTGGATAGAGTGGATCAATGGCTTACGTTCAAAGTTATTCTCATTCTATAGAATGGTATAGGAACGTGGAGAGATTTGGTTGATTTTATATCGCTGAATAATATAAAATATTATGAGTGCACACGCTCCACCCCGAGGTTTGTAGCTCCTTCTCGGCCGTCGGGAATCTATGTTCTTCCACTCTTTCGTTTAAGACATGAGCTTTGTTCATCCTGTTGCCGACACGCGGGACATCTATATGCCTCCATTTTACAAAATCATACTATATGCCTCCATGACACGCGGGACATCTAGCATCAAGGTGGCATGTCATGCAAGAAAATGGAGATATGCAGTGCTTAAGTGAGTCGTGCACTTCGATGGCACCTAGTACTACGCAATATTTTTTCTCCTCGATGGCACGTGAATAGTGCACGTACTCAATGACAGAGCGACGAGAGAACGATGAGAAGCTTGCTTACTACGCCTTCTCCCTCGCCAACGCGTGCACGGTGGCTCGCAGCATGAGGAGAAACTTTTGCTTACAAGCGGTGGACGTGCAGTAGTTCATTTGGTGTCAGATTGCCAAAAGTATTACTGTAGTACCATAATTATTGTTCGACTTCCGGAAGAGGAGAAGAGCCAAGCGCATGGTCACCTACTAACCTAGTACAGTACTACTATAGCCAAAGTTGGTCCACCTTTTTAGAGCATGGTTAATTAATATTGGCGGCTCTTGCAGCGGCACATCATTTAGAGCAAGTACTCTCTTCGTAGGAACAAAGGAAGTGAAACAAAAGTTGGAGTGGATGCTAGATTGCCAATTAAAACATGGTTACATAGGAAAAAAATTCCTATAGCATTCTATCCTATGAATCAAATGACCAATGTAGGAAAATTATGAGGGGGGGCTCTCCAACAGTGTTCCTTGGCTCACACCTATCATCACGGTGGTCGAACTTGGAGTCATTCATCTGGTACACGTGGCATCTCAGATCTGGACACAAGGTGACGCGACCTCTCACTTCCTCCGCCATTTGAAGCGGCGCGCTGGTGGAGGGCTAGCATACTCCAATATTAGGTTGGCTCTATGTGATGTGGCAACTTCATATACTAACCGAATGCTGGCTATACTCCCTCTGTAAATAAATACATGGTGTATTGTTTTATTCCTATCGGCGAGGTAACTTAATGTCTTTTTGCTACTTAATAGGATTACATGCAATGAACTAACCACCGCATGTGATGTTTGGTAGTCTCAAGTCATTGAAAGCATGCACGGGCACGGAGGGGGACGCAACTTCATTGACTTACTGCACCTGCCTTTGGGTGTATGACATGTGGGTCCAACGGGTGGCTGGCCAACCTATCATACAGCCAAAGGCAGGTGCAGTAGAGGGGCGAGGAGTAGATGGCCAACACGCACGTGAATTCAACGCAGTCTGCACTTCTCATATAAAGGCAACCTTGGACGGCATTGTTTAGAAGCACGTTGAGCTTGCCGCCAACGCCGCTGCTCCTCACACGTCGGTTGGTGACCCGGTGCACTAGGGCGTGAGGATGTCGTTGATGGATCTGTATGTATCTTTATCTTTACATCAAATCCATGTAGTAGTATATGGTACTACTAGTAATTATCTTACCTTTCGCATCAACTTCATAATTTTCCTATGTACTCCATGCATGAACTGTGCCAGAACCAAACTTCTCATTACTCTAGGGAAAATTGTTATTTCTATCTATCGGTAGCCCCATGGAGCAGAACCAAATTTTACAAGTTACAAGTTCAAAAGGAAAAGCCTGCCGTGTTTGCGTCGCACCCCCACACGGTTTGTCTGGCACGCCGCTCAAGGGGGAATGCGTGCTGTGTTGCATTTTCTCTTACAAGTGGGACCGCAGTTAAGCAAACCGACTATCGGCAAACCCCCACCCCGCCCACCGCGCGATGGCTGAGAAAACAGGAGGGAGAAGAGATGGCTGTAGCTAGCACGGACTCCAAGAAAATTGGTGTCGGATGGGACTCGTGTGGGTGGCGTGTGCCGTACTGCTAGACATGAATGCTAGTTATGGCCCATGCCACCCCACTATATCGAGGTGCTGGTTACTCCACTATATCGAGTACGTAGAACAAATTTCCCGGAGTCCGTGCTCGGCCCTCCTCTATCTCTCTTCTCAGCCAGCCAGCAGACGCGCGGAGCCCATCATCTGTTTGCTCATATGCGGTCCCACATGTCAGTGAAAACGCAAGAGGACCCACTGAACCTGCACCTCTTTCACCTCGACGTGCTGGTGATGAAAAACAAATCCAATAAAGATCTTCGGTGGCCACTTTTGGAGTTACTCAAGAGTAGTAAGATTCTATTTACAGTTTAACCCAAGATGCACATCACGTGGCTTCACCTACCACTCTATTTTCTTGCATGACACGACCTGGATGCTGGATGTCCCACGTGTCGGCAAAAGGAGGAAGAACTCGACCAAATCTTTGGTTGTGCTCTCAGATTAGACTAGTTGTGCTAACTTAAAATTTTATTGTGTAGAATGGATGCAAGTTTTGGTATTGGGAAGAAGAGTACAATGATATATTGATAGAGCACAATTTAGTAGATATTCTAGCACTTTTAGCTAGCATAGAGGCTAGAGATGAGACTAGTGCACTTGTTGATAGAATAGAGGCTAGACACGTCTACTTCTTTACACTCGAAGAAGAAAGAAGCACGCAAGATCGAGCCTCCGTAGATCAAAAATGAATGCATCGAGAAGGCACTAATCCAACTTACAGGAGCAGTTATGGAAGTTGGATATCTTCTAAAATGTATTCTTGTGGTTCTTGTTTTCTTTGGTCTTGCTTTTCTAGTCAAAATTTTGGTGATGTATTTCCATGTACCAAAAAATCAATGATGAAAAAAAGATATGTGTTTGCAAAGAAAAATGTACGCGGCCGGGATGCGGTCGCGCGTTCTGCGCACGACCACTGCATCCGAGAAATGGCCCGGACACGACCCCATTGCCCTACCCAAACGGACAGAATCCGGGAAAAACAGAGGTCCGTTTGGGGTCGTGCATTGGAGTTGGCCTTACAAGTGGGACCGCAGTTGAGTAAACCGACTATCGGCAAACCCCCACCTCGCCCGCCGCGCGATGGCTGAGTTAGAGAAACGACTAGGTTGAAGAGATTGCTGTAGCACGGACTCCAAGAAATATGGTGTCAGATGGAAGTCGTGCTGGTGGTGTGTACCGTACCCCTGGACGTGAATGCTTGTTCTGGCCCATGCCACCCTACTACTCCTAGTACTACTTATAGTAGTATTATCGAGGATTCGAGGTGCTGGTTACATACAGCGAACACATTAACATATGGCCCACCTCACACCGTGGCCAAATTTCCTGGAGTCTGTGCTAGGTTAAAAAGTGTTCTTTGTGAGGATGGGTGGCTGGTCTCAAGTTTAAAAATTGTTGTATTACGTACGTAGACGTAGAGATAGTGCAGCATGTGAAGCTAGTACAAATAGTGTACTATTGTTGATTGGCCTCATCCAATAATCTGTTGCAATGCACGTACAATTATGTATTCGGAAAATATTTTTTTGCCTCGTCGCAGCACCCACTCAGAGAAGCGACTCGATAGCCATTCATAAATTTAGTAAGTTTATCACAGGCATATCATTTTATTACATAGAATAGGTCATCAACCCACAACAACAACGAGGATAGATTATAAATACTAAATTTTTCATCACACAACAAATAACAAGCAATGAAATGAACTTCAACTCGAAAACCATTCATAAATTGAGTCTATGACATGCATTCGCAACTAAAATGTACCATTCATTAAATACAACAAGTTATCAACACACAACGACAACGAGGATACATGTTGGATTATAGATTATTTCCAACAAAACATTCTAGAAAATACTAAAGTTTTCATCACACAACAAATAACAAGCAATGAAATGAACTTCAACTCAACCAATCCTCGGCGTTGGAAACGCTTGCTTTGAACCATAGGTGCTCTGGGAAGGGCCAACTATTGTCAATATCGAGAGCAATGCAGGACTGATCATCCAGGCTGAAGTGGCATATATCAGGACCAGGGTAGGGAACCACCGAAATGTCCGAGGTATAGATACAGTTGCTTCTCATAAATGGTAGTAACTTTGTGTCAACAGCAGCTGGATCGCCTTTCACCATCATTGGATAGTTTGGTCCAAGGAAGAGCGAGTTTGCTCCAAGACTATCAATACTGAACCAGGGAGAAGGTGTTGGCGCTAGCACACTAGTATCCATCCTGAATACAATGCAATGGGTGTTGGAATAGGTCAAGAGAGGGCGACCATGGGAGACAACACCTGCTTCCTCAGTAGTAACAGTCTGAGTGCACTGTATACAGACAAGAAGAGGTGATCCATCGGAATTAGTTGCCAGGCACCACTGAGTATATAAGTTCTGCTCCTCCTCATGCTCGTGATCATCACCATCGTCATCTCCCCTTGCTTATAAATTTTTTCAAGTATAGGTGGTGAATGTTCACAGGACCTTGGAAACACAAGAAGAAGGTTAATTAGTAAAGGGAAACTTGATAACCCACATGCATGTGGATGAAACAATTATAATTACGGTGGAAGACAAACATACCGAAACTACGAGGATCCCATGCAAAAACAGTGCCACGAGTGGTGGCGGCAAACACAAGATCCTCGTATTCAATTGCATCACAGTACACATCCGTGTATAGAAACTGATTTTTGAGCAATATCCATCCATTCGAACCACGAAGGACGACAACAAGCTTGTCGAAGATAGCAACAACTTGATAGTTCTTGTAATTCCAAGAGCGGTTGGGAACTCGACAAATTGCTATCTTCAGTAGACGACAGACACCATGATCGTATTTGAACGTACGTAGATCATCTGTGTGCTCAACCTCAGGGCACTCAGAGATTTTTGGAAGTGGAATCCGCTGACGAGTGTACACATTCACAAGTTCCCACTCGCAATTGTACCCAATATAAACAACCCAATCTCCATTTGTGCCAGCCCAGGACTTACCCTTAAGCGATGGCATCTTGACATCACACGTATCATTATCAAGCGGCATCAACTTGCACAAGGCGAGGCCTCCGTCGTCCGCGAACAGGCTTATAGCGAAGAAGACAAGGGAGATCAAACCACTCCTGGACCCTTGGGTTCCTTGTAATGATGTTATTAGTTGAGTCGAGAATGGGCTTGAACGAACCTGCCATGCTAGCCGAGGTGATGACGTCGCACCGATCAATGAGTTCCCCCACCACGTCATCTTTCAGATCGGGGCAAGAATAACGGGGTCGTTTCCGGCTTGTTCCCTCCATGGAGAAGACGATCGAACAATGGCAGAAGGAAGGGTGAAGGCAAATGGAGGAGGGAGGAAGAGCGTGCGACGGCAGTTCCAAATCGAGAGGGAAAGGCGAAGAGTCGGTGGACGGTTGCCAGTTTGCCACGGTACACGAAGAGGTGCCACGGCCTACACGTCCTTTCGGAAATTGTACAAAAGGACTCGCCGTCGTCTCACTGACATGTTGGAACGGGACCACATGTCAACGAAACATCGTGTGTAATTTCTCGTGCAAAATGCGATCTGGCCACGTTGGCCCAAGGTGCCGCATTATTTTTTTAATGGCGTGTCGTTCAGTTTTGAAGCACGACTAACTGGTACTGTTTGCAGAGAAAATATAAACTACTCTACCACTACTCCACCTCTAGTACTAGTAGTATAAAAAAGATATATAGGCTGGAGCTTCAGAGCTTTCTTGCTAAGGGCTGCCCACTTGCTTCTCACACTATCACCCTCTCTCCAGATCTAAAAAGACGGCCTCTCTCTCCCTCCTCACCGGTGGTCACAGATCCACCTGGGAAGAAAAGGACGTGCAGTGTTGACGCACTCGTCGTCGGCGAGCGAGGTCACGAACTGACGACAAGGCCGTCCTCTCAGACCTAGCGCCCGCGCGGGATGGCCTCCGTCCCCAAGCTCGTTGTCGTAGTGTGTGTGGAGGACGATGACCACGAGCGAAGCCACTTCCCGCCAACCCTCAGGTATTCTACCTCTTTTCGAACCATACCCTTGTTCTATTGCCCCATCTGCCATGTCGCTGCATGTGGATCTTTTTCCACTCCACCATCTTCCCAATTTTCTATCCTCTGCTCTGCTGGTCACGCAGACGAAAACCTTAATTTGCACTATTAAAGGAAACCCTACTTCATGCAGACTAATCCATGTCTGAGTTGAATAAGGAAAGGAAGGGAGACTGTACTGTCCAAGAGAGTAGGCATCGAACCCGCATCTAGGTTGAGAAGGGGAAAATCAGTAGCTAAGGAACGAGTCTCGTGTCTCTTGGTTGAACAGAGGGTGTAGAGTTCACTCAAATTATCCCGGTAAAGCTAGTCACACCTTTGTTAAAATTAATGTTCATTATGTTATCGGAGGAGGTCTGTAAGTTTGTCTCTAATGTCTGTCGACTACATACCTGACATCATGATGTAATGTTAAGTCATTTCCTTTTGTACAGTGTCACTGAATTGTCAAGGCGGTGATGGCATTTTATTTTAGTTGAACTGCACAAAATATGCTTAAAAGAAGAGGAAAGGTGAGGAATCGATCATTCTTTCAGAAAGAACTATATATGCCTTTCTGACATCAGCCTCTGTTGCCTTATTTATTCCTTCAAAAAGCTGGTTAGAAACAGTCTTGCTACCTTTTCCCATTAAGAAATTGGAATGCTTATATTTGTGAGTCTATGCTTCAACTAGTGCCACTTTTATAGTAATCACACTTTCGATATCTATGCAAACAGGGATGCTCGAGTTTAGTGGAACTGCACAAAAAGTCCAACTGGTTCAACATTAGGAGCATGTTTTCTCCCAAACCTTTATATCCAATTGGTGGCACTATGAGCTGTTCATTAAGAAGGTACATGGTTTGCTACTATCTTGCTACTCTTTTTGTACTGTCATTAGATAGTAATACTAGTGGTTTGCATGTGAATTTATTGGCAGGGTGGACCTACATTGGAGGTGTAGGACATGATTCAATGACTGGATGCTCAATTTCGGTTGTATCGATTTCACCTCTTCCATCACTGCGAACATGGATATCCTTGGTCTGATGAAGAATAGTCGCTATATTTCTGCTCTGAACAAGCAAATCAATTCAGTATGAAATTGTCCAGGGCAAAACATGACTGTATCAAATTGTCCAATGCAAAACATGACAGATCTAAGCGGAAGAGACATGTTTAAACCGAAAATACAAGGTGGGGTATATGTTTACTAGCTGCTTGATATTTGTGCAGACAGAGATGTCTGCCCGTTGCTATTTAGCAAACACACAAAGTGACCGCAATTTTGGTTGAACTGCACAAGAGAATAGTATAGTCACTGCATGCAGTGCCATTTGAAAATAGACACAGAAAGATTGGATAGTCACTAAATGGACTGCAGAAAAGTAGTACTATACTATTTATTGGCCAACACTAGGTGCTTCATTGCTTTGGTCTGATTATACAATGGGCATCATTTTGCCTAAGTTAAAGTTTGTATTCCGAAAATAGTCTCGCCGTGTGATCAAGAGAAGACCAAATCATATTGCAGTGGATGTTCGTCCATCATGTGTGGTTCATTCCCATGGTTCCAGCTGTTGGTGAAACCACTTACGTTTGCAAGAGGAATTGTAGACTTCACAAACAAATTTGTCATTCAGTCTGTACTGAATGTTGGCCAAGAGAAGCATCCATGTTAGTAGGAAGAACATATGTTTTTTCTAGATCTTTGCTTTTGGAGCTACATATTTGTATATGATCTGTGAATCATTGAGATGCATTAACATGTTGATCTTATGTATGTGAATCGTACTAGTTGGTTTTAGTTGTAGCTGATCTTTGCTTTTGGAGCTACATATTTGTATATGATCTGTGAATCATTGAGATGCATTAACAGTTCCTTATATCTGTTCGCTCAGTGTTTACAAGTTACCGATCGATCACTAGCTAGCCTACTAATGCGCTCCTGGCTGTTTTAGTTGCGACGCAAGATCCGAAGTGGCAGTTTTTTGAATAGAAATTCCTACCTCTAAAGAAACTGACAAGCTGCTCTGAAGAGAATGCCATGTGAATCTGAAGAAACTGCTAGCAAAAACGTTCGCAAATGCCTTATCTCCCAGCTAAAGTTCATTAATTAATGCCCTCGGCTGTGACTCGTCGCATGCTGCTCCGCGTACTGGCTGCGAGCGATTTTGAGTGCCCGCATGCAGCCGACCGTAATTAAGGCAGCTAACTGATGCGAAAAAATATGCGCTTTAATTGTTGCGGGCCTTTTAAATCCATGGAATCATTATTGACAAGGAGGGAGATGATTCGAGTGCACTCGTTTGACCGTAAGGCCGGCGTGTGACCCAGCACGGACGGGACGGGATGGCACAGTTAGAATTTCAGTTTCTCTAGTTTTCCACGGCAAGCTGGCACGCTAAGCCATGCCTGCTTCATTATGCATTGAATTCCGATGACCGTCGCGCTACCTTCCGCTTATAAGTACCGTTTCTCCGCCTTCTATGGTGGCACCGTGACCCAACTCGCCCTATCCTCATAAGCCCCCACCGGCCCGACATTGCTCGCCACTTATCCTCGCTCTCGCCACGTCCGCCATGCCCCCGCCCGTCCGCGATAGGCGTGGCTGGAGGCGGTCACCGCCGGAACTAGTGTTTGGTTTTTCACCGGAAGGCAGACGGAGGGAGGAGGCATTCTATCGGTCTTTAGATGGCAATGCGGAGATCGAGGACTTGTTGGAGCGCGACCGCCTAGCGGAGGAGCAGGAGTTGTTGGAGCGCAACCGCTTGGCGGATGAGCAGCGTATCGCCGATTTGCGCCGCCAGCGGGACATGGAGCAGCAGCGCACCGACGCTCTGAGTCGCGAGCAGAGCGCCCGCATGTGGGCCGACTACGTGGAGGCCGGCGCCCGGCAAATAGCCCCGGAGGCGGTCGGGCACACACGCGTTCGCGACGCCGATTTTTACTACCAGCTCGTCAAGTGGGTTTCCCGCTTAGAAGCCGAAGCTTCGGTGGACCACACCGGCATGGAAAGGGCCAACGCGCGCGAGCAACGCACCGTATCGCACCTCTGGCAAGTCCGAGGCAAGGCGGAGGACGCCGGTGCCGGCGTTTAGCGTGTACCGCAGATGGCGGCCGACATCGTCTAGTTAGCTAAGAGTAAGTTAGTACTTGTACGCTACTAGAGTATTAGTGGAAGTAGATAGTTAACTTGGCTATGATGGTTGTCAACGTGGAAGTTCAGTACTCTATATGTGGATCAGACCTGTTACTTTGCTCTGAATGTTGAAGTTTCCGTTTGAACATATGGAATGGGCTGTTATTTTTTTAAATGGGTTGTATTTGTCCTCCACGGGTTTAGAGGCTGACTTGTGGGCCTACCAAGTTGACGCGTACACAACCAGGAGATGATTGTACGTGGAGAGGATGACAGCAGGGACCCGCCAAGGTCATGGCAGTACGCAAGCAAAGTGCCTCCTTATTTCAATCCAATAAAAAATGGCTCCTCGTAATGGATTTCTGACATCTGGGTCCCATGCCATTGTCAACGTAGTCAATAAACGAGAGAGTTGCACAACGAGCGGCTGACATCAGGGACCCAGCAGCTCGCCCAGTTATTTTTGTTTTGGGTTAATTTGATAAATGCCACTCCAAATCTGGTGTTTCTAAGAAATGCCATTGCAATTTCCAAACTTTGAAAAATGCCATTTCATGCCATCCCCAGTGGCATTTTTCGAAGTCTGGAGTGGCGTTTTTCAAAGTTTGCAAATTGCAGTGGCGTTTTCCAAAGTTTGCAAAAATTGCAGTGGCATTTTTCAAAGTTTGGAAATTGCAGTGGCATTTTTATGAATCGCCATATTTGTTGGGGCATTTATCTAATTTGTTTTTGAGACGGAAACAGGGTGTCAACTGGGCTGTGCGGGGCACTCTGGCATGTCTAGACAGCCTTCTCTTTTATGTTTACCACAGACCAGCCCAGTAGTTTTTTTTCTTTCTGAAAATGGCTAGCCCAGTTTTTGTGTGATTTGCCAAGTAAGTCGCTTTGTCAGGCCTATTGGGCTGCAAATCTTTCAAGACGAGGAGAGCTTCATTCGGCTGGACGAGAAAATGGCCTATAGTAATAAGAAATGGGCTGTACATTTTTAAAACACATCAAACTGGCAATTACTTTCAAATTTCTTTATTTCATTTCAAGATTTTAAATTGCATTAATTTTTATGCGTGGACAATTTTTTGGATTTTATATTGATATACATTTATTTTTAAAATCAGTTTGAATGTGGCTCGAAATTTCGGGATTAAAAACAGTTCGGACCGCACCGAAATATGCAACATTTCATATAATTTTTTAACCGTGGCCACAATATGGGCTGTAATGCTAACAAAAAGAATATGGGATCCAAAAAAACCTTCAGAATTAGAAAATGGGCTGTAAATTATTAGAAATAATGGCAGATGGGTTGTATGCTGTTTTCCACAGATTTGACGCTTTCCAAAAAAAAGGTTGACGCACAAGCAGTGACTGTTGGATGTCCATCCAACGGCCGTCGTGCTTCTTCAATCTCTGCTCTTCCTGCTCCAGCCGCTCAAACAAGCGCCGTCGGGACTGCCTGCTCCCTCCTCCCCGCGGCCGGCTGTGCTGCCGCGCAGGCTTCACCGCCCCACCGTACTCCCATCGCTGGCCTAGCCATCCCTCTACTCACCCACACCTGTTGTTATTCTCCGGCGACGGCAGACGAACCAGTAAACCCTCGTATAGTCGTACTCCCCTCCGCGTGGGAAACAACTGCCGAGTCTTCCCTGCCTCCGTGTCGTTCCCTTCCTAGGCCTCGCCGTCGTCCACCGCCCTGGTGCTCCCGGCGCGGCCTGGTCAACGTGGTCAACGACAGACATGCATCTGAAGTGGACTGTACGTGGAGAGGCTGACAGCTGGGTCCACGGCCGCACGCAAGGAAATGCCTCCTTATTACGCGCAAAATAATGATTCCTCCACCTGACATCTGGGACCCACCAAAAGGGCCTCTGTATTTCACGAAAAAAACGTTACCGCCGCTGACAGCTCAGACCCACCAGCTATATCTTCGCACGCAAGGAAGTGCGTCCTTATTACGCACAAAAAAATGAATACTCCCCCTGCTAGCTGGGACCCAGTATAGTGGCAGGCTGACTTGTGGGCCTACTAAGTTGACGGGGACGGAGGGCTTTGTCAACTTAGTCAATATGCACGATTCTAGCTCCAGTGACCGTATGATGTCCATCCAACGGCCGTAGTGCTTCTTCAACCTCTGGTCTTGTTGCTCCAGCTGCCCAAAGCAGCGCCGGTCGTGCCGCATGCTCCTGCCTCCCGTGGCCGGCTATGCTGCCGTGGAGAACTCACCGCCCCCTACTATTCCCACCGCTGGCCAGGCCCTGTGGCGACGGCAGCCTCACACCGCAGCCGAACCAGTGAACCCTCGTACTCCTCTCCGCGCGAGCTTCCACTGCCGCGTCTTCCCCGGCTCCGCGTCATCCCCTTCCTAGGCCTCGTCGTCGTCCATCGCCCTAGTGCTCTCGGCGCGGCGTGGTCAACGTGGTCAAGGAACGGCTTCCATCTGACGTGGACTGTACATGGAGAGGCTGACAGCTGGGTCCACAGCCGCAGCAAGGAAGTGCCTCCTTATTACGCGGAAAATAATTATTCCTCCACCTGATAGCGGGGACCCACCTGACGGGCCACCGTATTTCGCGAAAAAAAAAACGTTTCCCCTGACTGCGGGGACCCGCCAGCTACATCTTCGCACGCAAGGAAGTGCGTTCGGGTAAAAAAAAAGATTCGCCCCCCTGACTGCTGGGACCCACTAGCTACATCTTCGCAGGCAAGGAAGTGCCTGACAGTCGGGACCCACCTGGTCGAAGCGTACGTAGCATTGTCATTCTGGTCGCGAACGTGTACGTACATACTGGTCGATGTAGATGCGCGCACATGTCGTAGTAGAGGCGCGCACGTAGCATGTACACGTACGTACAGCGGCCAGTGTGCAAGAAAGAAAATACGGCCACGTACGTACATACGGGCAGGGTCTCGAACGCCTACTCACGCATACGTACGGCCAGGGCTCGTGTACATGGCTCGGTCGGAACAGAGAAACAGCGTCATCGTCGTGTTCATGGGGAGCCAACCGGCTGGGTCGAAACGGAATGCGTCGTCGTGTTCATCGGGAGGGCTTGGATGGAACAACCGATGGAAACAAGGCCTGGCGTACCGCAGAACGGAGGAAACGGCCTTGTGTTCGACCGGCCACGTTGGAAACGGGATCCTGTTCATCGGGAGGGGTCTGGCGTACTGCAAAATGGAGGAAACGGACCTCCTACGGTCGAAACGGGGGTCCTGTTGATTGGGAGGGGTGGCGTACCGCAGAACGGAGGAAACGGACTTGTGTTGGAGCGCTACAGTGAAAACGGGGGTCCTGTTCATCGGGAGGGGTGTGGCGTACTGCAAAACGGGACTCCACGGGATACTGTTCATCTCCACCGTCGACCCCCTCCAGCCTCCACGGGCTACTGTTCATCCACCGTCGACCTCCTCTAGCCTCCACCTCCGACTGTTCATCCACGGGCTCCTGTTCATCCAGCCTCCACCACGCGCTACTCCACCGGCTACTGTTCAACCAGCCCTCTCCATGGGCTCCTATTCAACCACCCCTCCACGGCTACTGTTCATCCAGCCCTCCACCGTCTACTGTTCATTCTGCCCTCCACGGGGTGGTCCTGTTCATCCTGCCCTCCACGGGGTCCTGTTCATCCAGCCCCAACCGGCTCGATCGATCGGGGTCCTGTTCATCCAGAGGCAACACCACGGGGTCCTGTTCATCCACCCCCACCGGGAACTGTTCATCCAAACCCCCCCAGCAACGCTCACTGTTCATCCAGAGGCAGCATCGATCGGCTTCAGTTAGCAGCAGTAGCGAAGGAATCGCTCGATCGGGTTCAGTTAACAGCCATCGATCAATCGCTCGGGTTCAGTAACGCGTAGCCTGCAGTGCAATCGCTCGGGTTCAGTTAGAGCCAACGCCTCGCACACAGGCGCGTACGTGTACGAGAGAAACGCGCATCGCTCGGCCCCTGACCTCCCACCGTAACCAGGAACTCCCCGAAATTTTCGTCCCCCTCGCTTCTACCACGGTTTTTTCCGTCATGGACGGCCCAAAGAATGTCATGCAGCTGTGTCTCCGGCCCGCCCAGGAAGAAAAGCCCTTTTTCTGTCATGATTTTCTGTCATAGAAGTAGGAGCCCGCCACATCTATGATGATACCGGGTTTTGTCACAATTATCATCATAGAAGTGTCATATGTATGACAAAAAAATCCGTTCGGCCCAAAATGTCATGGATGTGTCTTTTTTTGTAGTGCACCCATTTTACTCCACCAAAGAAAGCAACCTACACACAATTATGACTTGGTTAGAGGCACCCATATTGCAATGGGACCTCTCAAGTTAGTTACAAGGGTCTTAGGAACCCAAATATCATAAAACCGGAATGCATTTCGAGGACCAACAAACTTTGCATAAACTTCTCCATCCTTAGTTTTACGGAGTACATAGGATGGAGGCATGAACTCTTTTGGCTTGTTGAGAGTGGGCATGCCCCTTGTGGCCTTCCCACTAACAACCTTACCTTTCTCCTTGTGCCCTTCTCATACAAATGTTTCTTTTAGAGGAGTGGTGCACTTTTGAGAAGACGTCTTCTTCTTGCTTGTGCTTGGGTCAAATCCGAGCCCCTCTTTGGCACACACCTCATTGTGTTGGCTCAATACCTCATTAAGGTTCTTCTGTCCTTGAGCACATGTCATGAGACCTTTCTCGATTTGAGCCTTGAGAAAGCGATTCTCCTCAAGAATAGATGCTAGGTCACTACTAGAGTTAGTAGTACAAGCATCAACATTGATAATAAGAGAAGAGTAAGCCTTGGCTAGAGTTTCAAGATAAGTAAGCTTGAGCGTCTCAAAACTCTTTGTAAGAAGGGTGAGCTCTTCTTGCTTAGTCTTGAGGGATACGGATAGAAGCTCACAATCCTTAGAGAGAGAAGCATGAGACTTCACAAGCTTACTTTTATCATTCATCAACTCTTCGCAAGAGTCCTTAGCCTTTTTCAAGGAGGCAAGATCTTTAACATGAACATCAATGTTTGCACCAATTTTCAAGCATAGTTCATCATTTCGTGCTTCCTCATATTGGACTTTCCGCTCAAGGAATTCATATTTTCCCTTTTCCTTGGTTACAAGGGTTTCAAGTTCCTTAATGGTGACGGTGTGCTTACCCACCATCTCCATAAGCATATGAAACATAGTGAGCTTCTTTCCTTTGAGGGAGCACATGACCTTATTTAATTTAGCAAACATGGGGTCATCTATATCATTATCATCATAATTATCCTCTGCATCAAGGTACTCATCACTAGGAGTAGGTGGAGTGAAAAGAGGAGGGTTTGATCGTGGGGTTACCTTGACCTTGTCAGGAGAGTTTTGATCCTTTTCATCTTCTACTACGGCCTTTGCCATTAGGCACTTGTGATCATTGCCCTTGTAGTCTTTCATGTAGTTGTAGGTGCCAACATCACCACTCTTGTTAACTAGCCTCAAAGTGTTTTGAGAATCTTGGGCCACTCCGGCAACACCACTAACATCATCCGGATCGGATTCTTCATGAGCAACCATTGCTTTCCCATCTCTCTTCTTGAGCTTGGTGTTCAAAGGGTTTGGCAACTTCTTCTTGGGAAAGGTCTTGGGAAACCTTGGTTTATCTTCTCTCTTCTCATAAGGGCAATCGTTGGAGAAGTGGCTGGTTTCTTCACAGTTGTAGCATTTTCTCACTTTCTTCTTCTGGAATCTTCCCTTCAATTTTCCCGCGCTAAACTTCTTTACAAAGAGAGCAATGCCTTCATATGAAGGACTCTCATCGGAGTCAATCTCATCACCATCTTCATCCTCATCATCTTCCTCTTCTTCACTTTGCTCTTCTTCATATACATGCTTGGCCTTCAATGCAAGATTGATTTTTGATGTTGAGGTACCAGGCATGGCAAGATGTTTTGTAGCATTTGCCTTTGACTCTTCAAATAGTTGGAAGGTGGATATGATGTCATCCGACGTCATTTCCTTGAATCCATGGTGTTGTCTTATGTCCCACACCATTTGATGATGATATGGAGCAAGAGCATGAAGCAACTTGTCCACGAGAAATCGCTTAGTCAAGTTGAATCCATCTTGTGTCTTGTCACACTCACAAGACTCGATGTCAGCGGTGAGAGTCATGAGATGCTCAAGGAGTTGCTTGGGAGATTCACCTTTCTCCATACAAAAGTTTTGCAATTGACCCTTGGCGATTTCATATTGAGCAAGCCAGAGAGTGGAGGTACCGGTCTTGGTCCTCACAATGCTATCCCATAATTCCTTGGCACTTGTGATATGAATGTATAGTCTCCTTTGCTTGTCAGTCATACCTCTCCTTATGCACATGGTTGTTGTGTCGTTGATATTCTTGTCATATACCTCTCTTGGAGTAAGATTCTTCGGGTCAACAGCTTGGTATCCATACTCCAAGATTTCCAACATCTCATCATTTCCATATCGAAGATGATCCTGCAGAGCAACTCCCCACAAAGCAAAATCGGTAGTGTCATCAAGTAAAGGAGGTTTGCCTTGAGGGTAATACTTTGGTTTCTCTATTTGAGGTCTTGCATAAAGCCAAGGAACACCGGAGTGTTCATTACTAGGAGGTTGTTGGCCAAGTGAAGGAGTAGGCACAGCTGGCCTCGAGGCCGCATCACCAGATAGTGGTGCAAGCATCGTGGTTAGTGTGGCTAGTCTCATTTGGACCAAGGCCTCAAGAGAAGCATCATGCTCCTCCTTTTGCTTAGCAAGCGCCCGTTCGAGATCCTCAGAAGTGAAGAACTTGACTTCCGTGGAAGCCGCGCCCGTATTCTTCGGATCCGCAACAAGGGAAGTCCCATCGGGGTTCATCTCGCTCTAGGGCAGTTAAGCCACAAGAATAGAGCACGAGGCTCTGATACCAATTAAAAGGGTCAAGATGGACCTAGAGGGGGGTGAATAGGTACAATTACAAGTTTTAATTATTACTTAGCAATTTAAGACAATAATGCGGAATATGAAAGTGAGCCTAACAATTGCAAGCACTACAAAAAAAGACACATCCGTGACATTTTGGGCCGAACGAAATTTTTTTCTGTCATACTTATGACACTTCTATGACAATAATTGTGACAAAACATGGTATCATCATAGATGTGGTGGTGTCCTACTTCTATGACAAAAAATCATGACAGAAAATGGGCTTTTCGTCCTGGGCGGGCCGGAGACGCAGCTGCATGACATTCTTTGGGTCGTCCATGACGGAAAAAACCGTGGTAGAAGCGAGGGCGAGGAAAATATCGGGGTGTTCCCGGTTACGGTGGGTGGTCGGGGCCGAGCGATGCGCGTTTCTCTCGTACACGCACGCGCGTGGGTGCGAGGCGTTGGGCTCTAACTGAACCCGAGCGAGGCATTGGGCTCTAACTGAACCCGAGCGATTGCACTGCAAGCTACGCGTTACTGAACCCGAGCAATCGATCGATGGCTGTTAACTGAACCCGATCGAGCGATTCCTTCGCTACTGCTGCTAACTGAAGTCGATCGATGCTGCCTCTGGATGAACAGTGAGCGTTGCTGGGGGGTTTGGATGAACAGTTCCTGGTGGGGTGGATGAACAGGACCTCGTGGTGTTGCCTCTGGATGAACAGGACCCCGATCGATCGAGCCGGTTGGGGCTGGATGAACAGGACCCCGTGGAGGGCAGGATGAACAGACCACCCTGTGGAGGGCTGGATGAATAGTATATGTTGGAGGGTTGGATGAACAGTAGCCCGTGGAGGGGTGGTTGAACAGGAGCCCGTGGAGAGGGCTGGTTGAACAGTAGCCGGTGGAGTAGCACACGGTGGAGGCTGGATGAACAGGAGCCCGTGGATGAATAGTCACAGGTGGAGGCTAGAGGAGGTCGACGGTGGATGAACAGTAGCCCGTGGAGGCTGGAGGGGGTCGACGGTCGAGATGAACAGTATCCCGTGGAGTCCCGTTTTGCGGTACGCCACACCCCTCCCGATGAACACGACCCCCGTTTCGACCGTAGCGCTCCAACACAAGTCAGTTTCCTCCGTTTAGCGGTACGCCACACCCCTCCCGATCAACAGGACCCCCGTTTCGACCATAGGAGGTCTGTTTCCTCCGTTTTGCGGTACGCCAGACCCCTCCCGATGAACAGGATCCCGTTTCGATCGTGGCCGGTCGAACACAAGGCCGTTTCCTCCGTTCTGCGGTACGCCAGGCCTCGTTTCCATCGGCAGTTCCGTCCAAGCCCTCCCGATGAACACGACGACGCATTTTGTTTCGACCCAGCCGGTTGGCTTCCCATGAACACGACGACGACGTTGTTTCTCTGTTCCAACCCAGCCATGTACACGAGCCCTGGCCGTACGTATGCACGAGTAGGCGTTCGAGACCCTGCCCGTATGTACGTACGTGGCCGTATTTTCTTTCTTGCACACTGGCCGCTGTACGTACATGTACATGCTACGTGCGCGCCTCTACTACGACACGTGCGCACCTCTACATCCACCAGTATGTACGTACACGTTCGCGACCAGAATGACAACACTACGTACGCTTTGACCAGATGGGTCCCGACTATCACGCACTTCCTTGCCTGCGAAGATGTAGCTGGTGGGTCCCAGCAGTCAGGGGGCGAATCATTTTTTTTTGCCCGGATGCACTTCCTTTCGTGCGAAGATGTAGCTGGTGGGTCCCAGCAGTCAGGGGAAACATTTTTTTCACGAAATACGGTGGGTCCCCTCTGTCAGGTGGAGGAATAATTATTTTGCACGTAATAAGGAGGCACTTCCTTGCTGCGGCCGTGGACCCAGCTGTCAGCCTCTCCATGTACAGTCCACGTCTGATGGAAGCCATTCCTTGACCACGTTGACCACGCCGCGCCGAGAGCACCAGGGCGGTGGACGACGGCAAGGCCTAGGAAGGGGATGACGCGGAGCCGGGGAAGACGCGACAGTGGAAGCCCGCACGGAGAGGAGTACGAGGGTTCACTAGTTCGGCTGCGGTGTGAGGCTGCTGTCGCCGCAGAATAACAGGGGGTTTGGGTGAGTGGAGGGATGGCCTGGCCAGCGGTGGGAGTAGTAGGGGGCAGTGAGGCCTGCGCGGCAGCACAGCCGGCCACGGGAGGCAGGAGCAGGCGGCACGACCGGCGCTGCTTTGGGCAGCTGGAGCAAGAAGACCAGAGGTTGAAGAAGCACGACGGCCGTTGGATGGACATCGTACGGTCACTGCAGCTAGAATCGTTTATATTGACTAAGTTGACAAAGCCCTTGGTACGCGTCAACTTAGTAGGCCCATAGGTCAGCTTCCGAAACGGTGTGCCCCAGATGTCAGGGGGAGGAATCATTTTTTGGGCGGGTGAAGCTAGAATATCCGAGATTGAAGAAGAAGCACGACATCCGTTGGATGGACATCCAACGGCCACTGATGCTAGAACCGTGTGTTGACTATAAGTTGACAAAGCCTTGCATACGCGTCAACTCTATTTTTTTAGGGGACGCGTCAACTTAGTAAGGCCACAAGTGTGTGGCAGAGAACTTATAGCCCATTTGAGATTTGTAAGAATGTGCAGCCAATTTTTGAATTCTAATGGAATTTACTATAGCCGCGGAGCGGGCGGAGCAGGAGGCGCTGCTCGACTCGTACCGCTCCGCCCGCGAGGGCCGCCTTGAGCGCTGGCGGTACCGCATGCGGGTGGCGGAGGCTGCGGCCGCCTACAAAGAGGGCGATGAAGCGGGCGAGGCGCTGTTTGGCGAGACTGAGGACGAGGCAGATGACAATGCCGGCTCCGACGAGTCCCCGCTCCGCTGGCGTCGACGAGGCCCTGCTCCGCCGTGGCCCCGCAGCGCCAACAACGAGGCAGAAGACACCGCCAGCTCCGCCGAGGCCCCACCCTACCGGCAACGAGGGGGAGGATTTCCCCTGCTCCGCCGAGGCGCCGCCCGCCGGCAACGAGACAGAGGACATCTCCGGTTCCGCCGAGGCCCCGCCCCGCTGCCAACGAGGCTGCGCCACACAGAAAACAAGGAAGAGTAGAACACGGTAGGTCGCCGCCGCTCGGGTCCAAGTAAGGCCACCGCTGCTACCCTCCGGTTGCTGGCACTGAGTTGTACATCATGGAGCAATTCTATGATTACAGGATGATTGAAGAGCGCTCCGTGGTTGGGAAGCTCATGAGATACAGTCATTTGCTAGAGAACTTGAGCACTTCAGTTGTATGCTACCGGACAAGTTTGTTGCCGGAGGTATCATCACTAAGCTTCCTCCTTCGTGGATCTCATTGGCACTCTTGATGTGGAAGAAAAGGCGAGAGCAAAGGACACACGTGCTCGAGGAATTGAGGGAGGATCTAGTGCCAATCTGGTACAGAAGAACTTCCAGCCCCACAAGTTCAAGAACAAGGACAAGTTTGATGGTAAAGCAAAGTTTGATGGGAAGAACAAGGTTGTGCAACACACGAACTTCAAGAAGAAGAATGACAAGAAGAAAGGTGTTTGTCATGTGGGGATCCTGATCATTGGGCTCCTAGTTGCCCTAATCGCTATGACAAGCTAGGCGGGTTGACCACTGACGGCCGGTTAGCTTCTTGGCGGCGACGTGGAGTCGGAGAGCTATGTTGGAGAAGGACGCTGCTTCTACTTAACTGCTGGTGCAGTTGGCTGACTGACACGTGGGCCCAATAGGCGTCTGGACCACATGTCAGTTACGCAAATGCACCTGCAGTTAAGTCACTGAAGCTTCTGTTCGGCTCAGCCGGACACAGGTGGGTAGCTTCGGTTAAATAATTATACCTCCAGCGCACCCCTTTTTAGTTGAAGAATGTATGAAATGTAACGAAATCCGGCATGTTTATATGAAATCCGACCATGTATGAATGAATTTATTTCGATTAGTTCGAATTCTTGTATCACTGGCATTGGATGAACATGCAAAACAATACGTACTAGCATTATTCCCAGGGTGATCACCTCGTTTGCAGCAGTTTCACATATACTCCCTTCAGTCCTTTCTAGTCTGCATACAAGTTTTGTCTGCAGTCAAAGTATCTCTACTTTGACCAATCTTATAGAAAAAACTATGCACTTTCACAATGTGCGAAGTAAAAAGGAACAGAAGGAGTACAAAGAGTTTGAGCAGCTTTTTAGCGTTCCTGTACATTGCAATCACAGCGATTCACATGTCATAGAGAACATTCAAAACAATCGATGATTATGTATCTCAGTGATTCACATGTCAGAGCCAATATTTACTTCAGAACTAAAGAATAAAGAAAAAATGGATCGACGCTGCTGACAGCAAAGGACGTCCCATTCGAAAATATCAAACGCATGTCTTCTTGCTAAAATCAATGAGCAAAATTTGACAAGGTTTTCCCATTCCCAAATATCAAATGCCTACGATTGTGGAATGGGCAGGGTTTGCCATCAGTTTAGACATTGACATGGCACCTCGTGCTAAATAAACCAGTTGTTCTTTTTGTGCAGTTCCACAAAAATCAACCAAATTCGCGCGTAGCTTGCTGTATGATTTCGCCCTTATATGTTGCAACGCTTGAACTTATCGGCACCTCCTTTCTTGTGGTGGAAATGAATGGTTCGATGTATTCATGAACATTTTGTGCAGTTCCCATTGAAATCAAGCTGAGCACCACTGTTTGCACAAATACAAAGAAAGTGATTAGTATAAAGCAAACTGTACTATGAATTGACAGTTTAAACAGGCACCTACATGGTCCATGTAGAGCACACTTTTAGAAAAATGGAACTCACCGGAAAGAATCCTAGAACAACATTGTACTCGCGCATCACAGCAAGAAAATGGAGATTTGTCAGTCCTTCTGAGCTGAAGTTAGTTTGGTCTTGTGGGGGGTAATGTAACCATCCTTCAACTGCTCCTTTTGATGAGAAGATAGACAGGGCTTCTTCATCCTGGCATAATCGGAACTAGTCACTTCACGTACTCCATATTCTTCTTCAAAGGAGGATGATCCTATTGTGCAAAGACAAGAGGATAACTAAATGCTAGCATCCCTATTTGCTCGAAAAAAGGGAAGGAAATATTTAAAACAACACAGATGACGCACTTCTCAAGGACAATACCACTTTTTGATGACAGTATCTAAATAGTAGCACAACACCAATAGAGATGACAAAGCTCAATCATATGGATGAAATCAGTTCGCGAGTACCAACATTTGTTAGGAGGCTTATTGTGTAGAGCATACAGATGAAGCACTTCTCCGGAAACATCTGTTGCTATCTACTGTGGTGGCCATGCTTACTATATACTCCTCGATTAAATTAATGTTTCCAACATCTTCTTGTGCAGTTCCACTAAAATATATGGTATCTTCAAAGAAGATCCCTGTTTGCACAAGTAGAGATAATTACGTATTACATTAAGAGTGGCATCAATCAGTGGCAAAACAATTGCTCGTTCCAGCCATAGAAATAAATTAAGATGCAAAACTATATCATTACTTGTGTCATCACAGTTCCAGTGCTTCATTACAGCACCAGGAGTTGATTTTTGTTTTTCTTCCACTTGTTCTTCCCCTTCATCACTTGGTTCAATAACAGACAAGCTTCGCCTTCAATGTAAGATTTGGCATGTCAATTAGGTTGCACAAGTATAGCACTAAACAATGACATTAATTTTCTGATGAAAGTGGCAAAATACAGGCCAACAGTTGTGAAATATCCTTATCTTACCTCAATGGGATATTGCGGTGCACATACAGATTGGAAGTCTTGTCTCCATTTGTGCAGTTCACCAAAATCAAGCAACATTACCGTAGAAGTAGCACAACATATGAAAGCACACTGCAGAATCATGTGAAAGAAGGCTAGTACTAACCTCTCATGACGCGGAATTCAAACAACTCACAAGAAGAAGATCTGAACCAAATTTTCCAACACGGATAGGAAGTAAGATCTCCTCTTGTGCAGTTCCACTAAGATCAAGCAACGTTGTCGGTGTGACATTTTGGTTGAACTGCACAAAACACTCTTAAAACAAAAGTGTTTTGTGCAGTGCAACAAAAGGTCACAATGGCAACGAGGTGAAGTAGATAACCCTGTTTACATAGAGGTGCAAAGGAAACAACTAGTGGTCAATAACGGTGGATGACACAGAATCCAACAAAAGGAAGCATCTACCTTATCTAAATGGGAAGCAAAGCAAGACAGTAGCATTTCTCAAACGGTGGCATTGATTAATATTAACAGAGAGATTATATTAACAATAAAATTCATTAAACATGTAATTTGCTTTTAACTGTGGCATTGCATCAATTTTCCAGCGGCATTATTAGAGGGTGTTTGTTTACAGGGAATTTTGGTGGAGGGACCAAAAAAACTCCGTGTGAGTCCCATCTAAACCAAACAGGAGGGACTTTTAGGGACTAAAAGTGGGCATTTGGGACTAAAGAAAGAAGACCCCGAGGGAAAGTCTTTTTGGGACTTTTTCCAACATTTGCCCCTGCCACGCATCGCACCTTGTCTCTATTAGTTCATTACTAGGGGTAACATGGTCTTTTAGCATGTCATTTAATAACCTCTAGTCCATGTTTAGTCCCTGGAACCAAGCAGGTAGGGACTAGGGAGTTTTTAACCAAACAGGGCCTTAGATTAACAACAGCTAAAGAGTTGTACGGGACAGTGGACGCACCAGCACCATGTGCATCTACCGATGTACCGGGGTGATGCACAGTCTGTTGCAACAAAGAACAAACAACCAAGGAGCATATTTGTGTTGGTCCCAGTTTTGTTATCTTTAGACACCTTTCCCTATGTGAGCACAACAAATCTAGTCCTGCTCAAACTCTACAGCCTTGTCCCCCTAAACAAAAGATCAGTTTGTTACAGATGTGCGTACTGCATTTGTCATTGTTTTCCCTTTTCGTCCAACGTAGGTGCTGGATAGCCAGTCTATACTAGTACTTTCCCCACTTCCTTTCCTCTGTGAACCACGTCCTAGATTTATGCTATACAACTTTCCCCACTACTTTTCCCCATTCTTGTCCTCTTTGAACTACGTCTTAGATTCATGTGATACAACTTTCCCCCTTCCTTTCCTTTTTGAACCACGTCCTAGATTCATGCTATACAACTTTTCCCACTACTTTCCCCCATTCCTTTTCTCTTTGAACCACGTCCTAGATTCATGGTATACAACTTTCCCCACTACTTTCTTGTTTGATCCAACACCTAGATTCGAGTGCAGAAGCGGAAAAAGCCCACATGCAGCTAGAGAAATGCATGTGGAATAAGTAAAGTATACCTTAAGGTTCTTGGGGTGTGGTTCGGTGAGCGACCGGAGGCCGTTCGACCCACACTATGTACGGCGGCGAAGAAGAAGGGGTCGGAGGCCCTCCCGCGCCGCCGCTGGGTGAAAGTGAATAGCTGCGCCGGTAGTGGATTTCCTCCCTCGCCGACGGCGACAACGTTAAGCCTCCTTCCCTTCCCGGCGGATGGATCCTGCCGGCTCTTTGACCAGCAGTGAGGGGAGAGAGAGAGGCCAACGAAGTCTTGTTTAGATCTAGAGAGGGTGAGAGAGTGTGAAGAGAGCAACTACAAGCAGACCAGCAGTGAGGGGAGAGAGAGAGGCCAACGAAGTCTTGTTTAGATCTTGAGAGGGTGAGAGAGTGTGAAGAGAGCAACTACAAGCGCTGAGGCTCCAGCGTGTATATATATACTGGAGAGAGTGTGAAGAGTGCAAACCCTAGAAAACAAGCGCCGAGGCTGCAGCTTATACATGATGAGGTGATTATACGGTCACTACGAGATCGTATAGCTCCGTATGCATCCATTTTGACCAGCCAAAGAATCCTCCTGGCACGAATTATGCTCAAGTGTAGTTATCGAACCCGAGACCTCAAGTTTGATGAGCGAACAGGCTAACCAGCTACACAACCCTCCCGTTATGTTCAACGAGAGGAAAATAACCTTTTATACATTCCTGCATTCGTGTGACAAGCATGCCGTGTTTTTGTGTGTGTGTGGGAGTCATTGGGATTTAAATCATAATCGTGTCATGTGGCTTTGGTGGTAAGAATATCCACAGTGGTGCAGAAATAATGCAGCCTTAGTCACCTTACCTCTCTCCACGTAGTACGTTGGGTCCCACCAGTCAGAGGGTGAAACAAACAAATTAATAAGAAAAATTAAAAGCGCTAGCGGTGTATCTTACCTCACACATCTCGCTACTGCTCGGGAACACTGTCCAATTGATCCCTCTGTTCACTCACGTACTATTTTAAGTGAATCCTTATTATAACATGCACACAATTTTGGGCACTTGTATTCGACCTAAGTCAGTGTGCCACCATATCTCGTACGACTCCCTCCGTCTAGGTGTAATAAGTCACGTTAGAAGGTGCAGCGGGACCAAGGTGCAAGCAGATTGGAGGAGAAGGAGAAACTTGACCGGTCATTCCTCCAATCAAAGCACTGATTTCTGTCTCTAAACGCAACAATTAATCCAAACAACTAAGAGATGCCGTTTTAGCTACCATGCAAGGCCACGTATTAACTCGCATGCAAGCCGACTTTGATTTCTTGACTGATCAACGCATAGTTGCGCTCCATGCATTGGGTTTCCGGGGGAGATAACAAGGCAGAGTAAGGAGCGTTTGGTTACATTGCTTAGGCTGGTCATAGTGGTGAGTAACGTGGACTAGTACAACATGCATATGTTACTAGTCTATGTTACTACTACGCAAAGTTTGCCGTCGGAAGCGAGCCGATCTGGCTCTCCTGAGCTAGCAAGGTTTTTCTAGCCCACCCAAGCTAGCTGGCCCACAAAAACTAACATATTTTAACAGTTCCAAATGCCTAACCTTGCCCGGCTATGCTATAAGCTATTCTTGCTAAGGATCCAAACGCTCCCTAAGTAACAACGCTCGTTAGCAACGAGGCCAGGAGGGGATTGAGATGCGAAGTTAATGGACGACGCCTAATCATTTTGGGAATATCTGATTTCTGTAGGATGACTTAACACCTAGACGGACGGAGTACTACTCCTCAGTCCAGGTTTGATGGAATATTCGTCACCTCTTCTCTTCTTGTACGTACTCCATTTGTATCTCACTTCCTATGGCTTCGCACTCGCACGATTTTCCTATTCTATGAACCTGTGTGTGCATGTGCGTGTGCGTGTGTGTGTTTAACAACATGTGTGTGTTAGAGAGAGCGACATATTGACCTACTCCTACAGAGAGATGGTGTGTAGTGTACGATTTTAGCCGCGAGAGTCGGTGCATCCTCTCGTTTCCGGGCGTCCGGTAGGGACAGGCGGCAGCTGCCACGCCCGCTCCTGACCAGCCTGGCCCACCCAAAGCCCCTCCATCGCCCGTGCGCGCTTCCCGCCCGAAACGGTCAGCACCGCTCCAAAGAATCGGTGCCGCATTCATGCCCAGGCAGAGCGGACGCGACCTCTCACTGGCGCCTGCATTGAAGGGAGAAGCGGATTCAAGAGTGATGGTTGCTTCGTCCGTCCAACTTACTGCTGGGTCTATGTGATTTGACGGCTCATTGGTCATTATTACTGAGGTGGTAGGACTGCTGAATGTCCCACGCTTTCGGCGAAAGGAGGTACTACTAGCTTACAATTTTCTCCATTCTTACGGCGGAGGAGTGCAAGAGTAGTGAAAACACGCAGGCTCAGTGATTACATGGCCCACCTCACACTATCACCATATTTTCTGGACACCGTGCGACACCTAACTCTTTACATAGTACTCCCTCCGTTCCTAAATATAAGTCTTTGTAGAGATTCCACTAGGTGGACTACATACGGAACAAAATGAATGAATCTACACTTAAAATGCATCTATATACAACCGTATGTGGTTCATGGTGAAATCTCTACAAAGACTTATATTTAGGAACGGAGGAAGTACTTGTATAGTACGTACTGTAATTTATCAGCGAGATAGTACAATGCTATGAAGCTTCCAGCTTCTGTTACATGTATCTTGCGTCCAAGGTTGCCCGTTGCAACACTTCATCAAATACAAAGGAGACTAACATGCATGCTATTGCATCTCAATGATTGACAAATCATAGCAAATATGTACTCCCTCCGTTCCAAAGTAAGTGTCTCAACATTATGCTACATACGGAGCAAGATGAGTGAATCTACACTCTAAAATACGTCTATATACATCAGTGTTTGGAGTATGTACTAGTAGTTCATATTGAAATCTACTAAAGGACATATATATTCCAAACAATATGATAATCTCTCTAACCAAGATAGTAGGGACGAGGAGTAAACGGAGGGAGTAGTAAAATTTTCTCCTCGTCCTGCGAGCCACCGCGCGCGTGGGCGAGGGAGCGGGCATAAGGCGTACAGTACTACTACTAGTCATGCAGTCCCTTGCCATTGAAATAGAGACAGCTAAAGAAAAAACGATCCATGCAGTCCCTAGCCCTTGAACCGTAAACCCTAACCAGGCTTTAATTTCCTGGCAACGTCGGCGCTTCCTAAGAAATGAAGTTTGCAACCCTTTGACCATCGGATCATTTTGTGCAGTTTCACCAAAATCGAGATGAGCATCCCTGTGGCAAAGAAATTGAAGAAGCGTGATTAGAATAAGATTACTGGGACTAGTTGATGAGACATAAACTCATCACAAATACAGTACGTAGAAGCCAGTAGAGGTATGTGCGGGGCAAAGAAGTAGAGAAATATCCACATGGAGTGATGTGGGCAGCTGGAGCAGTTGTGCAAGCCGGCTGTAAAGGGAGTTGTACCTGAGGGATGTCGGGACGTAGCTCAACCTAGAGGAGGGCGGCGGGAGGAGGCAACTACCCACGTCGCAGCAGTGAGCAATGGACGAAGGCAACCTCACCGGCTTTGTGAGAGAGAATGGCGGGGACCCCTGATCGGGACGTGCCGACAGTGGGTTTTCGCCGTCGGCGACGGCGACCGCATCTACACTAAGCATCCACCCCTTCCCCCTGCGGAGGTGATCTGCCGGGATGTTAGAGATGTGGCCACAGTGGTTTTGTGCGAGAGAGTGTGAAAACTGAAGAGAGCAACCCCAGCAAGCAACCGTGTAGGCTCGTCCTGCCTATGTATATAGTGGAGCGGTTTCCTTTTCTCTCCATATGAACCTATTTATATTGCGTACGTGCCACTGAAGAAAAAAACTTTATTTATAAATGACGCGGCACCTACTACTCGTTCTCCTATAAACCTTGCGCTTGGCATCTCCAAACTATTAACCTTGCGATTGGCTCTTTGCCTCTTCGGGAAGTCGAGCAATAATGGTACTGCAGTATATATCGTTCTGGCTATATGAGACCGAATGAATTGCTGCACGTCCACCACGTGGTGAGGGTCGAGGGGCGAGGGAGAGTGCGTACTATTACATCCCTTTCAATATGGACTACATACGGAGCAAAATGTGTGAATCTACACTCTAAAATACGTCTATATACATCATGTTTGTAGTATGTACTAGTAGTTCATATTGAAATCTACTAAAGGACATATATTCCAAACAATATGATAATCTCTCTAACCAAGGTAGGGACGAGGAGTAAACGGAGGGAGTACAAGTAAAATTTTCTCCTCGTCCTGTGAGCCACCGCGCGCGTGGGCGAGGCAGCGGGCGTAAGGCGTACGTACTCATTAGTAAGCAAGCTTCACCTCATCCTGCGAGCCACCGCGCCCGTGGGCGGGGAGACGGCGTACTAAGCAAGCTTCTCCTCGTTCTGCGAGTTGACGGGACACATCAAAAGTACTCCAGTGTATAGAGCCTTGCCTCTAAGGTAGGCCCCACATGGTTTGCCTCTTTTTTAACATAACGTGTCAAGTCGCACTTTGTTTGTTCACCCGTGGTAGACGATCCTCCCTCCATCTAGTGGACAACCAGTACACGTGTCAAATTACCACGTGGGCTGCCTTTTCGTACAGAAATGAGCTCCATCGTGTACCCGCGCGGGTGTGGTTGGGAAAGAGACGGGAGTACGTGCACCGTGTGTGCACCTCTTCTCTTCGTGCACGTCCCCCACCTATGTGGGTGTGTGAGAGAGATACAAACCTAGACAAATGGCTTGTGTGTTCGTGAGTGTTTTTTTGTTTTTGGGGGGGAGTTTGATTTCGTGAATGTATTTGTGGGAATATGTGTCGATGACATCTCAAACAAAATTTTGCATGCAATGTGTGTGAAATGGAGGCCTATCCATATCATATATAGAGGGTCGGGCGATCCACGAGAAGAGAGAGAGGGGTCATAGATATCGATAGAGTCGAAGAGAGGATCAAGTGGGCGGGTGCGAGATCGATGAAGAGAGCCATCGAAATTGTGTGTGTGTGCAAGTCAAAGATATAGGGCGACTGATCTAGCTACGGAACGTCAGAGGGCACAGGTCATGTTTGTGTGTGGCAGGGAGACATGACTAGAGCGCTCGATGTATTGGTGTGTGTGTGTGGGAGGGCGTGGGGGGAGGGGTAGGCAGAGGCCTAACTATAGAGGTAGAACGACTCATATATGTGTTGAGAAGGAGAGACCCAGCTATGTCTTGAGGGAGATCGGTCGACATCCATACATAATTGAAGGACAGGAAATAGGATGGGACAAAGAGAGAGAGGAGAGAGAGGGAGGGAGAGGGGTAGAGTGTTGGATGTGTGATGGAGTTGCTTCTCGAAGATGGTGGGAGAGGCCTACTAGACAAACTGAGGGTGGAACTGCAATATTATCAATAAGAGTGGGGATGTGTTTCTATGTGTGCCTGTGCGTGATAGATCTGTCGGGACACATCCATGGATGATGAAGGGGAACCATGTGTTTGGTAAGCAAACCTAACTAGATCGGTAGATCAATTGTTGTTTGTCGGAGGAAGGGAGAGACATAAATAATGAGGTAGATCGATCGACGCGTGGGGAAAAACGAGTTATAAGGACCTAGCTAGCTATATGTATAGCGGGAGATCGGTCGGTGTACGTCCATTTGTTAGAAGCAAATAAGGCCCGGCGAGACGGATAGACAGAGAGAATGGAGCTAGGAGGTTGTGCGAGAGGCCCAGATACTAGCTAGATCTGGGGAGGAGTGTGCGGTTGTGAGATCAATGAAAAGAGGGGCGAGAGTTTACACGTGTGTGGGACCGTATGAGAGACACGAGGCAAGGACACATAAAGGAGGAGATTGAAGGTGCGTGTGTATGTTGTAGGCAGACATCGCTGGAGAGGTTTATCGATCGGTGTGTGTCGGAAAGGAGTTGTGGAGACTGTGGGAGAACGGCCTAAAGAAAAAAAATGAATGTGCACGATGGATAGAATGCTGAGGGAGGGGGAGGGGCAGGGCGAGGAGGGCGTGTGCATGCACGAGAGAAAGTTAGTGGTAGCTTGTAACGCCCCGGATCCGATGCGCCAGGTGTCTTCCAGTTATTCGCCGTTGTTACCGTGTCATTTGTTTGCGTGTTGCATTTTTCCATGTCATCATCTGCATTGCATCATCATGTTTTTCAAAACTTGCATCCGGTCTTTTTCCCCGTTGTCCGTTTCGCGATCCGACACTCTCGCACGCGCCCGTTGCACCCCTCTGTTTTCTTTTCGTGAGCGGGAGTAAAACGTTCTCGGAATGGATCGAGATTTTCCATGTGGCCTTGGTATAGCACCGACAGACCGCCCGTCAAATTTCGTTTCATTTGGAGGTCGTTTGATGCCCCAACGGTTGACCGCGTAGCCCGAAACCCCTTCTTTTGTGCAGCCCAACACCCCTTCAAATCAGCCCACTAACCCAGCAAAACCCCCTCCATGCTCTCGGTCGTTCGATCACGATCGTGTTGGCGAAAACCGCACCTCATTTGGACTCTCCTAGCTCCCTCTACCTATAAATATGTGTCCCTCCCCGAAATTTCGCGCAGTCCAAACCCTAGCCCGCTCCCCTCGCGCCGCCGGACATGTCCGCTCCCGCGCCGGACAAATCCCGCCGCCACCCGCAGCCACTCAGGCTTC